>NW_028301058.1:1276250-1445000 GCF_049000335.1 Polistes dominula | reverse complement strand
AAAGAAGGAAGAAGGAAGAGGAAGAGGTAAATTGATTGATTGATTGATTGATTCATTCATTCATTGATTCATTGATTTCTAAATGTAAAAATCTATCCTACAAAATAATAATACCACTATAAAATGTAGACCAAATATGGATGCGATAAACTAAACAATAATAATAATAATAATAATAATAATAATAATAATATATATATATATATATATATATATATATATATATATATAATATAATATAATATAATATAATATAATATAATATAATATAATATAATATAATATAATATAATTTGCCTCAAAATGGCTACCTATTTTTTAAATCTTAAAAGTGGCTATGATTGATTAATTAATTAATTAATTAATTAATCAATTAATTAATTAATTATTAAGTATCGTTCACGCATCTTTTCTTTGATTGTTGTTGATTATTTCTTTTTTTTTTTTTTCATTTTCATTTTCATTTTCATTTTCTTTTTAGTTACACACTTTATAAGAACGTTATTTATAATACAATGTGAGTATGACACGGATTTTTCACTAAAAATATTTTGTTAGAATACGCTGAGCATTTGACTGACTTAAAGCACTGTACTAAATTCACGTAAAACGACGTTATTATTTACTGTGTTATTTAGAAAACTAATTCTTATTATTCTTCATTCATTGGTTTGCAATACTGGTTTAAATAGATTTGTATAAAACCTTTGTCAACTGGAACTTCTTAGAATAATGATTTATACGATATAGGTATATTGGAAAGAATGCTACATACGAAGAAGTTATTATTTTAACTTCAACCGTTTGGACGCTATAACAGGCAATATTTGCAAAATTCTGTTTCTTACTTTTCTTTTCTTTTCTTTTCTTTTCAATCTGTATCAATGTCACCGTACTCTCTCTCTCTCTCTCTCTCTTTTAATCATTACTTTTTATTTCCCCCCCCCTTTTTGTTTTTGTTTTGTCAACACACATTTCACACATCATCAGCGCAGCAGCAAATCTAACTTTGTGTAACGTTGGATCAATCATTATCATTATCATCATTATCATCATCATCATCATCATTATCATGAAAATTTTTCGTAAATATAATATTCTATACTGTATATTATCTTACAACACTAATATATTTGCTAAATCGGTCGATAAAAATGAAAAATTAAATTCAAAAATCGGCTATAATATTTCTAATACTTTGATTATATGATAATTATTACTTAAACAAAACGACATTGTGTATGTATATTAATTAAGGCATTTTATCAATGATTTCATTTTTCTTGTTCTTAGTTCTTTTTGTTTTTTTTTTTTGTTTTTTTTAAATATCTCGGTTAGGCTACTTTTTTATTAAAATGTATTTTGTATACATTCCTTCTCCTCCTCCTCCTCCTCCTCCTCCTCCTTACCTCCATGTTGCCTGATATACAAAAAAGGTAGTAAAACGATTATTCTCTATTATAAAAAAGCAGGAGAAAAGCAGGCAACTATGTCGTATTAAGTGGTGATTAATTTTCTTTTTTTTAAGCATGGCATCATCATCATCATCATCATTATCATCATTATCATCATTATCATCATCATCATCATCTACCTCATCATCATCATCTTTTCTCTCTTATTGTTTATGTCCATTTATTTTGTTTTATGTATCTGGCACTCTTTCCTATTTTAGGCTGTTTATTTTTACTTTTTACTTTTTATCATTTATTGTTATTTAATAATTTGCTGAATTATTGCATCGCATGGAAAAATATGGCTTTTATCCCAAAATGCTATTTAACAAAGGCAATACACACTGTACGAGATTGCGTCATATATATGCGCCATTATTATTATTTTTTTTTTCGAGCTGTTGTGTTGTGTTAATAATACAATCAAACAAATGTTCATTTTCATTTTCATTCATTATTTTCTTTTCTTCTTTTGACAAGGCAAAACCAGTATTTAAAAAAAAGTGATGATTAATTAATTAATTAATTAATTAATTAATTAATTAATTATACGAGGAGAGACAGAGACACAATCATCACTTTTATGAAAAAACTGGTGGTTTTAACTTATCATCGACGATTACAAACATTGTTTTACCTTTTTTTTTTCTTTTTTTTCTTTTTTTTTTTTTTAAATTATTATTATTATTATTTGTACACTCTAGCATGTAAAAAGCATTATTATTATTATTTATAACTACTACTTTTATTTTTATGTCATGATCTCTCATGTCCTGTGATGTTTGTTTGTTTGTTTTGTTTGTTTGTTTTTTCTTATTTTTTTTTTCTTTTCTTTTAACAAAGTTAAATGGTAAAACTTTGAACAAATTACCGGTTGGTTGTTGGTTGTTGTTGTTGTTTTTGTTATAATCTTATTGTTATAATTAGATGATCATCAAAGATTTATGTAAAATACAGGCAGAAAGAAGAAACTTTCCTTGATAAAGATGTCTACAAAAATATTTGTATAATTGATTATAAGAGCTGCTGCAATGTTCTCTACGATTTTTTTTTTCTTTTTTTTTCATCAGATGATTATTATTATTATTATAATTATTAATTAATAATAAATATGCGCCACGTGTTACCAGTCTTGAACATAGTGACTTATGGATTAAAAAGAAAAAAGGAAAAAAAAAAGGAAAAAAACAACTTTACGATCTTTGTACATCCAACATCATCATCATCATCATCATCATTATTATTATAATTATTATTATTATTATTATTATTACCACAGATCATAAGAGTTTTTTTTTTCTTCTTTTTTTGTTCCTTTTCTCTTTTCTTTTTTTTTTCCTTGTTGTTATTATTGTGCCCAACAAAAGTGAAGAAAAGCTAGCTTTTTTTGTTGTTGTTGTTGTTGTTTAATTATTCTTTCATTATAATTAACTCTACTATCATTATTATCGATATATCATTAATAATTCTTATTATTATAATTATAATTATAATTATTATCATTATCGTGTTGTTGTTGTTGTTGTTGTTATTATTATAAATTATTCAAACATAATCATAGACACAATGAGACAAAATTCGACATATATACATATACATGATGTGTTTTCTCTGTATATATTATACATATATATATACTTATATACATACACATATATTATATTTGAATATATATATATATATATATATATATGTGTACGTTTATATATACATATACATATGTATAATAAGTATGGCTTACAGATGCCAATATTATAATGACTTAAAGATAATAATATGCATATTGCTGAATTATATAAATATAATTGTAATAAAAAATAACTTATACTACAAACTGATTGTATCAAAAACGTCTTGAAGTCATTAAAAAAATATTATATTCACTTGTGATATTATATATCCGAACTTTAGTCAAGATTATTCTTTTCTTTTCTTTTCTTTTCTCTCTCTTGCTTTTTGTTTTGTTTTTTCATTATTATTATTATTATATATATATATATATATTCATAATTGATGCCTGTTTAAAAATGATGATAATATTAAGTAGCACTTAGAAATGAAATCAATTTCTTTCTGTTTTTTTTTTTTTTTTTTTTTTTTTTTTTTTTTTTTTAATATCCTATCCACATTTGCAGGCCATATTGGTCACTAAGTAGAAGAACGGAACACGGCCCGAAAGGAACCATATGAAGAATTATGTTCGACCACAGCACAAGAGGATAATGGTGTTGTGTTGTCAAAACTATATTTTACCATATCGTATGTGTGCGCACGCGCTCGCGTGTACGTGTCTCTTTGTATATGTATCTATACATATAGATATGATCTATGATACTATATATATATACATACATATACATATACTTGCGAACATATGTTAATTGCATTCAATAGGTACCATATACATATACATATATATATATATATATATATATATTTGAAATAAAAGGAAAATGGCGCGAGGGCAAAAACAAATATATTCTATAATATAACTCTATATATATATATATATATATATGAGATATAAGTGAAAAAAAATTTATTAGCAATTAATATTATTATTATTATTTAATATTTTATGATTCAAAAACATATTCGATCTCTGATAACTGCATCCTTGCATCCTTATTATAGTGTGTGTGTGTGTGTGTGTGTGTATGCAAATATGCTCGATTTAAAAATATATATAAATGATGTTCTCCTTTATACTTAACAAATGTATGTATATATGTATGTACGTGTGTATGCATGTGTGTATGTATGTGTGTGAGAGAGACAAACATTTAATGTGAGATAGATGGTCACCTAAAATTATGATCCTAAAATTTGCGCAAGAAAAAACTATGTTTTTATGATGCTTTGTACTGAAAAATAACCGGATGCGATCAGTCTTTTGGAAAACACTGAGTTCATCTCGTGCACATTGCTATTGAAGAAGAACTTTTGTATTCTTATATGGAGAAAAATACTTGCTTAGCTTAATGCTGTGTCCGAACGTTCACATATGGAATTTATATATACATGGAAAATAGAGCTGTTCAGAAAACCCCTATTATTTATAAATATATATGATACACATACGTAGTAGTAGTAGTAGTAGTAATAGTAGTAGTAGTAGTAGTATTACATTTCTATATATACATAAATATATACATATATATATATATACACATTTAAGTAGACATACATATATATACGTATATAAATACATATATACAGTGCATGCGTTTTAAAAAATTGTTTTAATAATTATTATCTTATGAAAAAATTTAAAATAAATGCACGAGTTTCTGTTGTTGTTTTTTTTTCTTTCTTTTTTTTTTTTTATGCAGCAGTAGATATATATATATATACCTGTTATTATTAACGTCTGCATAAACGCGTTTATACTTAACATTCTTAGATATTGTAAAATAATGTATAAAGGGATAAAGAGGAAAACAAAAACAAAAAAAAACAACTCATAATGAGTTTTAAAAGGAAAGAGGAGGATGTTGATCCAGAGGGTCCAGAACAGCTCTGACTTTAGCGACAAATAATTTGTTCGATTCAACTGAAATCTAAAAACTCACTACTTTTGGTATAGCACTACGGTAGGCTGGAATTTAGGCTGTCTGGTAAACGGTAGTTTATCATATGATATGGTGGGCTTGCAGGACTTTCAGGTTGACTGTTAACTCCAAGATTGCTTGAACCACGTCCACGTTTTCGCCTTTGTAAAATCCCCTTCCTAACCATATAGAAACGAATCGTACTGATTGGTATATTGTATTTCTCAGATGCAACTTGAAATGTCATGCCACGTGCAACCATGTCAGAAGCTTGTTTGAGTTCTTCTTCAGAACGCCTTTGTCGTCTTTGATAGCCTAGAAGATCAATGAATAATAATAATATTATTATTATTATTATTAATATATATATATATATATATATATAAAGAATATAAAAGATATTTGTATGATGAAATCTTTTAATCGATACTTCTTTGTTACCTTCTATAGCAGGATACGGACTGCTGGGATTGCTGCAGTTACTACTATTTCGTACCATAGTGATGGAATAAGGTTTGACATCTTGTTGTTGAGAAAATTGTTCGTCTGGTTCCATTTTAACCATCCCCTGAGTTTCCGTAAGAGTAGCTTCGCAAGCGCTAAGGGCTTTTTCCAAATGCTGTAATGCTTCACTGTGTTCCATAAAATTAGATGAATTTGGATTTTGAGAAGTTGGAGTATTATTATCTTGAGATGTAACATTTCCTGTACTAGATCCAGGAACTGAGGTAGGCTCCATAAAGCTTGAGCTTCCTTCGTCGTTAGATGGAACGTCTTCTGGTTTGTATTGAGATATATCCGGTTGAGTTGGCGTTGATGGAGTGGCTGGTGGATTAGAATCTTGTTGTGAGTTACTCTCAATTGAAGAGCTATCACTTCCCTGAGTGGATAAGCCACGAACCTGATAATTAACAATGTTTTTGTTTGTTTGTGATGTGTGTTTGTTAAACTTAACTTCATTTCTTCTCATTTATTATCTTAAATATAATTCCATATGATATTATTTATTCCCCATACCTGTAAAACTTCTGCAGCTTGCATCAATTTAGCAAGCTGTTGTTGTTCAACGTATACTTCACCACGATACATAAATTCAACCAGTGCTTGAAGTTCCCACATTCTCATATCTCTCAGAAAAACAATAGGATGAGTACACGGAATTTCTAGCAACAAGCGTTCTAAATAATCGCTACAGGCAGATAATACCACTTTATGACATTTTATAGAACCACCATCACAAGCTAAAGTAACATCGACGAATTGTTCCGAGCTCAATAACTTTGGAAAAGCACTGTGCATGTTCGACTGATGAGAATTCCATGATACACAAAATTGTTGTCGATTACCACCAGGGTAATTGCCTGGACTAGGCAAATTACTTCCACTTTCCATGATTGTAGTATGATAACTTGAAGGAAGCCTGTCAAAGCCAATTATAAATCAATTAAAACAGAAACTATATATTAAATAATAATTATTAATAAATTATAACGCTTTTCTTATAAACCTTAATGATTAATTAATTGTACATTTAAAATATATTCACTTATCGAACACAATATGATTCATGTAATTTATAACCAATGATTAAATGTATTTAAAGTGTATGTAAATACATACATGATAGTAGTAAAACTAAAAAACATGAATTGTAACTTAAGTCAATACAATTTTATTATCAATGAATCTAAAGTTAACAGCTTATAACAAAGGAATTTATGTTTCTTTAAATAAGAATTAAAAAAAAAAAAAAAAAAAAACACATCACAAATGTCACATTACAAAAAAAAAAACACTTTTCAATATATAAAGTACTTTGTAATAGGAAAACAAAAATAAAACACACATATCTCTATCTTAAATGAAATGAAATGAAATGAAATGAAATAGAAAAAAATGAATAAAATAAAACATATAAATTAACATAATCGATTGTATTATAAAATATGAACAAATATTAACATTTCTTATAACATATTTCGCGTATAATATTATTTTTAATATATGATAAATAGATTATTTTTAAGATGAGAGAGAAAGTGAATACTCATAAACAAGAATAGGTTAACGAGAAACGCGGCAGCATCGTTATAAAAATTTACAATATGGCTGTCGATTATATGAGAAACTGTAGTAACAACAATATATATCAAACTACACTTAGATATAGATTATTCTTAAGTTATATAAAATGTGCAACTAACTCTTTATTCAAATTAGAATTTATAATCACGTTTAACGCGATTAACAAACCAATGGAAATTTATTATAACCGTACCGGAAAAGACTAGTAAGAAAAATCTATAAGGAACGTTAGTTGAAGCATGCAACAAAACAACAAATCAGTCCTTTATATATAAACGATATAAATTCCCATAAAAATAACTTTGAAATGAAAGCTCTACTTGCGCGGCATTTATCGTAATCACGTGTTCAAAGCGTACCAGCCGACAGGTTAACCGAAGAATTTGTGACGTGTGTGTGCGACGCAGCCAATTTTTTTGTTAATTGAAAAATGGTGAAATCTTTGTGGGAGACGCTGTCGGCGTGAGTACCATCACCCCCCAGGAACGCCTTGAACACAAGTATCACGTTTCTTCTTAGTTTATGAAACCAAAGTGATATGAATCGAAGAATATCTAATCGCCACGATAAACGTTTTATTTTAATGAAATATATTTCACTCACAATTCTAAGCCTCAGATGACTCCTCTTATAATTTCGCGTCGGTTTCGGGAAGAATCCCTTAAGAAAACATTCATCCGTCGAGATTTGCACTAGCTAGGGGAGCTGAAACGGAAGGGTGGGGGTAGTAAGACTGGGGGTAGCTTAGTGGAACACTAGCGCACCTTACGACATTATTATCAACTAATCCCGCCATTGCATAGTTACTAAAATTTCGATGAGCTATAATATCTCAATTAATTTCATTTTCTTTCGTTATTATTATTTAACATGATCATTATACCACGATACAATTTATATATGTTAGATTTGATCGATAAATTCAAGTAATATGATTCATTTTCCATATGCAATTTTATCTACGTACTATGCGCAAACGTCATTGCGCAGAACAATAATCAAAATAATTTTAAGAATTTTATGAACAAGTACTTGTAACTAAGAAC
This sequence comes from Polistes dominula, assembly GCF_049000335.1. Taxonomy (NCBI): domain Eukaryota; kingdom Metazoa; phylum Arthropoda; class Insecta; order Hymenoptera; family Vespidae; genus Polistes; species Polistes dominula. Next base: position 1,436,864 of record NW_028301058.1, on the reverse strand, counting down.
GTATTAAATCTTTCTTATTCATTTTGCATAGTCAAAGATAATATACTATTTTTAATCATTCATTAAAAATAACAAGTTATGTTATAATATAATATTATAGAGACAATATAAACAATATTTCTTACATGATTATACCAATTTGAAATTTACCAATAGCAATCCTTGTCAAACAATTATGAAAAATATTACATTTTATTTACGCAATATAACGAAATAACGTTTTATTATACTCGAATTATTATTCAAAATGTGTAATATATTTTTTATAAGTCATAACAAACGATAAAATTATTAATTTTTATAAATATCTCGAAAAGATTATTTTATTATTGAGCGTGATAATGAAAAAAATATTTCAACCAATCAGAACGAACGTCAATTCTAATTGGACATTTGTGCATTCAACCATAATAAATTAATTTACTTACTTAAAAATGCTTATTTGTGATTAGTTATAAAAAAAAAAAAAAAGTGATAAATTTGTATAAACTGCATAAAAATTATTGATGAAAAAGCAGACTGTACAAAACTCACAAAGCAGACATAAACTTACTAAATAAATACAGAAGTGATCGTACCATCTAGTAATCAAATTGTTTAAATCTTGCAACGATTTTTCATGAACACAAAAATATATATGTACAATAATATAAATATTATTAAAAATACAAAAATAAATAATTGGTGCTTTGTGTAAAGTGTTTTTTATAAAAAAAAAGAAATTTATTAAGATCTAACATTATTATTCCAACTGTGTAATCAAATATTAATAATAATGTCAAAAGTAACAGGTTATGATACACACGATGATGGTCCTGGGTTTGTAGGAATCAGATTTTGTCAGGAATGTAATAATATGTTATATCCAAAAGAAGATAAAGAAAATAAAGTACTCATGTATGCGGTTAGTATAATTTTCTTGTCTTTAAATTAATTATATAATTGTAATAATTAACTAAATCAAAATAAAATTACTAAATTTTCAGTGCAGAAATTGTGATTTCAAACAATTAGCTGATAGTAATTGCATATATGTAAACAAAATTATGCACGAAATTGAGTAAGTAATATTCTATTTCTATTTTTTAAAAAAGGTTTATTATATATAATTGATTTTATTGTTATAAAATAATATATTCTTTGTTTTGTTTATAATTTTAGTGAATTGACACATATTGTGGCTGATGTTATATCTGATCCTACTTTACCAAGAACAGAGGACCATCCGTGTCCTAAATGTAATCACAGGGAAGCTGTATTTTTTCAAGCTCAAACTAGAAGAGCTGAGGAAGAAATGAGATTGTATTATGTATGTACAAATCAACTTTGTTCCCATAGGTGGACAGAATAAATTTAAAAAATTAACATTATAAGTATCTTTTTTAAAATAAAACTATGTAACTGTATATAAACTTAAATAAAATATATTTATATATATAAGAAAAATATATGACTGTATAATACGTTAATTATTCAATTTCTTCCTCAATTCCCCTTTCTCTTTAATTTCTTCAATTGTAACTTTCACAAAGAATGTTATAAAAGTTACACTTTGCCATGTATAATATAATCTTTTACATTTTTTTACATGTTTAATAAATATTGTAAAATCATGATTTTCTAATATTACATTGCTATATTTAAAATTATATTGTAAATAATAATAAAATGTAAACTTTAAATAATTCAAATTGACAAAGATTTTGGAGGTTAGTTTCAGAAAAGATTATAAATTATAAGAGACAAAGGAATGAAATTAATTATTTAAGCATGGAGTATGTAGTACCATTATAATATCAATAGAATAAAATACTAAATATTATAAAAGATGCCAACATTTAAACAATGAAACAGTTGGTAATACAAATATCAATTAAAAATACAAAATTTAATTTAAACACAAACATATTGCATAATAACGTTATTAAATATTCAAAGAAAAAAACATATATATATTTTTAATATATATATATATTTATAATAATATATTTATAAAATATATTTTCAATATAAATAAAAGCATTAGTGTGAAAATAAATAAATTATTGTGATGATTTATTGCATTAGAAATAAAAGTATTGTTAGTAACAACAGTGTTCTGCATAATTCAGGTCTAACAACATTAGATTGTTAAATAGAGGCAAATAATTTGAATGAAATATTAGTGATATATAATAAATAATTTCATGGTGAATGGTTTGCTAACATGAACTAAAAGCATTATTTAGTAATTTGTTACGTTTTCATTTATACATATATGTATATGTAATACAAAAAAATTAATGTTCCATTAAAATAATAATACTTATCTTGACAACTGACGACATTTTTGACTCAGCATATTTTATACAAATACATATATATATATATGTATATATATATATATATCTATATACATGCATGTACATATACTTTTATATATATATATATATATATATTCATAGTATGAAAAACTAATACCAGATAGCAGTAGTATAGCCTATATCATAGATTCACACAGAAAGTAGATTCTAATCTTCATTAAAAACTGGTTTGCTTGCGATGGTGGGTGGTATCGATGACGAGGAATTTGATCAAGCAGAAGTAGATGTAACTGAAATAATGGATAATAATCAGCAAAATGGTGATTTAGTTTCAACCGAATTGAATAACGAAGAGAGAGATGTACGTTCACAGCTTGTATTATAAATCATTGTATTTTGATGACGCCATTGACAATAGGAGACACTTATCATCATCAACAAATTTATTTAGAATGACAAACATTTTTTTATTTCTTTTTTCTGTTTTTTTTTTTTTTTTTTTTAAATGTAACATTAATTTTGAAATTATATTAAACAAGGAAATATATTATTTCATTAATATTAAATTATAATTTTCATTTATTTGATCATGTTAATGTAATAGTTATGAAATCTTACTTTTTTTTTTGCTTCATATTCACACACACACATATATACACGTATATACATGTCACATATACATAGTATGTGAAGATAAAAGCAACGTAATTGAAATTGTATCTTTTTTTACAGGTTAATGCAGAGGTAGATGAACAAAGAAAGAAATATCAACCAACCCATTTAGAATCCTTCTTTGCAATAACAAAATCATTAATAATTAGAGCACTGATTATTTATTTCATCAGTTCTTTATTTAGACGTCCACAAACGGATAATACACAGATAACAAACAGTGGCAATAATGTTCCAAAATTACATGCAATAAATATATTTAAAAATTGGACATTATTTGATCTGCACGTTTATTTATCAGAAGATGAAGATTTTCAAAAATTTGATGACCCAAATGCTTTGATATGGTTTGAACAAGGATTGATTTATGGTGATTGGTTTAGTGGTACAGATAATGATGGTTCTAGAACACTCAGTACACATTTTACTCCATCTAATAAATTATTAAATAATGGTACCATTTATCTTCACGTATATGTCACCAAAACTGGCAAATCACCTAATCCTAAAGCTGGCAAAAATGCATTTGCTGGTGAACAAATGTCTTATGGTAAAAAAATGTTGGTTAAATTTAAAAAAATTCGATACCAAAAGAAACACAATTTGTTAACCGGTGAAACGACTGCTACGCAAGAACAATTACAAGTAAATATAATTAGAATTGATATTATTTCATTATAATAAATAATATTATTAGCATGGTATGTTTAACTTTTGAATATTAATATCTTTGATAGAAAGCTGAGATAATGAATCAAGAATACATTTCTCATTGGCATCCAAATTTAACAATTAATTTGGTAACTGATCAAACTAATTGGATGGCTGGACAAGTACCACAACCTTTGGATGAACGTGAGTAATATTTCATTTTCAATTCATTTAAAAACACTAATATGAAATTAATTTTATTAATAATAATATTATTATTATTGTTATGTAGATATAAGTTTCCTACCAGGAGAATCATATTATAGACCAGTTATATTCATGAATGATTTTTGGAATATGCAACGTGATTATCAACCATTAAACAATACTGTTAAAGAATTAGAACTCAGATTGGTATATCAACCACTTTCATTATTCAAATGGCAAATCTATGTGGCACAATCTATGAGAAACAAATGGACATCGTTTATGGGTATGCAATAATAATTAAAATAAAAAAAACATGATTTTAAATGTACTTCATTAAATCTAATCTCAATTTCAAATGTTTCATTTATTTAGGTGACATGTCTGACGAGGATGACACTGATCAAGATACTTTGAAAGAAACTTTATTAGAAACGAATATTTATTTACTTGGATTGACTATAGTTGTATCAATTTTACATAGTGTATTTGAATTTTTAGCATTTAAAAATGGTAAGTTAATATCAATTTATAAATTATAACATATTATATATTTGAATTATGATTTTCATTAATATTGACTTTATTTATTTTTTAGATATTCAATTTTGGAATAATCGTAAATCTTTGGAAGGTTTATCAGTACGTTCTGTCTTTTTCAATGTATTTCAATCACTTGTTATTCTACTATACGTATTAGATAATGAAACTAATACAGTAGTACGAATTAGTTGTGCTATAGGTTTGTGCATCGAAGTATGGAAAATTAACAAAGTCGTTGATATTACTGTCGACAGACAGTCGAAAATGTTAAACGTCTTTCCAAAAATATCATTTCACGATAAAGGTTCATACGTGGAATCTTCCACTAAGGAATATGATAGACTTGCATTTAAATATCTATCATGGGCTCTTTATCCACTATTAGGTGGTTACGCTATTTATTCTTTAATGTATTTAGAACATAAGGGATGGTATTCGTGGATATTGAACATGTTATACGGATTTTTATTAACATTTGGATTTATCATGATGACACCGCAATTATTCATTAATTATAAACTCAAAAGTGTAGCACATCTTCCTTGGCGCATGATGTCATATAAATTTCTTAATACTTTTATCGACGACATATTTGCATTTGTTATTAAAATGCCAACGTTATATAGAATTGGTTGCTTCCGGGATGATATTGTTTTCTTCATATTTTTATATCAAAGATGGATATATAAGACTGATCATACGCGAGTTAACGAATTTGGTTTTTCCGGTGAAATGGAAGCACAATTAGTTCAAGATAAAAAACAACGTTCTGTCAAGGATCGTACTAAAGATGAATTATTAAGTAAAAAAGATAAATAATGCTTGATTTAATTATTAGTACGAAAATATGTTATATTATATAAGTTAATTATCAATTGAAACAAAAAACAAAACAAACAAATTTAACTAGTAATCCATGTATATATATATAAACAAAAAAAGAACACACACACACAACAAACAATAATACACACACATTAATGTATCTAAATGAAAAAAACAAAAAAAAAAAAAAAGAAAAGGATAAATACATTTTTGTGTGGTATAATAATAATATTCAATTAGTTTCAAAATTTAGACAAATTGTGCAGATGCATCCGCAAATTTCAAACAAAATTCAAATTTATTATTATTATTATTATTTAAATTTAACATCGGTTTGGTATATTTATTCAAACAAAATAAGGCCAATATTTTCATACATTTGTAAAAAGAAAAGCAAAACAAAACAAAACAAAACACTTTCTTTTTTGTTTACTCGTTGAAATAATAAATGGATACTTTTTAATTATCTGTACACTGTGGAGCTATGCATAATATAAAAGAAAAAAGTTTATATTGCAATAAAAAAAAAAAAAGAAAAAAAAGGAAACATTTTTATATCGTTAACTTATTATTCGTCAGGACTATTTCTATAGTCTAATATTTTTGTTTTTTTTCTAAATAACAATATAATATTATTTTTATGATATCCCCCTACACTTCTTACAACTTTATAATAATGCATAATATATTTTTTATTATTATTATTATTATTATTATTATTGTTTTTTTGCTTTTTAAATATATTTATACATCAGTGTTGTGTTATTAAATACTTTTTACATAGATGTAAGAAGTGTAGGGTTTATACAATAAATATATTTTCTAATTAACTGGTTCAATTATTTTCTAGGGCTATTACTTAAGAAAAGAATAAACAAAACAATTTGATGTTTTATTTTGTAAATGTCATATCTCCACAAGGATACATGCAAGTAATGTGCATAAACAAACAAACACACAGAAAATAAAACTTATATATATATATATATATATAATAATATATAACTTCTTCATATTTGAGAAAAAAATATGTATTTCTACAATAGAATATATATTTAACTAATAATTTCTTAACCATTTATATACAAATATATTGTACTATAGTTGTGAAAAAAAAAAAAAAAGAACTAAAACATTCAGTATTTGATAAATGAGCGTGTTGTGTTGAATATTAAAATTTGTTAAAAACAATGAGAACGGTCTTAAAAGTTTCTATTATAATTGTCTTTAATAAATTTAAAACACATGATATATAAAACATTCAGTATTTGATAAATGAGCGTGTTGTGTTTGATATTAAAATTTGTTAAAAACACTGAGAACGGTCTTAGAAGTTTCTATTATAATTGTCTTTAATAAATTCAAATCTATGATATGTACTTTTATTTTTTTTTTGTTGCTTCTATGATTACCTTTCTAAATAATTGCAAAAGAAAAATGATTCATTGTAATTGTTCAATTAAATCATTTCTTGTAATACATCTTCTATACATACTTCTATGGTTCCTTTATAGATAATTGTACAAGAAAATGATTCATATTGTATAATTGTTCAATTAAATCATTTCTTGTAATACATATTAAAAGTATTTATATTTTTCTTATAAAAATCAAACAATTGTACGTGATTTTATTATATTTTATTATGTATTGTAAAATGATGAAATTTATAGAAGTATTAATTGAAAACTATGGAATACATAAAACGAAATAAAACTATTTTTTGTATTCAATGCAATAATACATGTTATTATGAGTAAACAAAAACAAAAATATATCAATTTACATTGTAAATGTGACAAATAGTGTAATAGATCAAAATAATAAAATTCAATTATATCATAACAATTTATCATTGCACCATAATATATATGATTTAAAATTATATAAAGTGCAATCATGTTTATGTGTAAAATACTTTTATGTAATGCAATAATGCATTTATCTATGTCATGTTGTTTTATTATATATAATAGCATGCACATAGATAACATGTTTTATTCATACTAACATACATTAGTATACAAGATCAATTATTCTTCAGTTTTTTATTAAACATCATTTTATTTAATTGCATTTTATCTAATCACACATCTTTAAAGGTAAGCATAGAAAAATTGAAACAAAATTTTATATATATATGTATATACACAGTACAATCTTACTAATCTGGCACTATTAAAAACCAGAGGGTGCCGGATTATTGGAATGTTCGGATTACTGGATTATAGAGAAAAAATCATAATAAATAAAATAAAGCATTTCATAAAGAGAATATAATGTATGTATGTATGTATATATTTGTGTTCTAGTTTGACAGGTTTTATTGTAACCTGTAACATATCTCAAAATTGCACGTGATAAGTTTTGAGGTTAGACTGCTAGACGACACGCGGCAACAGAGCGCATTGGCGAAGAGGGGAGTAGAGGGGCGAAGGTGGCGCGGGCGGGAGGTGCCGGATTATTGGACGTATCGGTCTATCGAAGTGCCGGATTAGTGGGATTATACTGTATATATATATAAAAATAAATAAAGAAAGAACCTAGTATTGATGGTATATTAAATATAGCACACATTGACAAATGAAATTAATAAAAAAAGCAAGTTTTATAAAAATACCTGCACAAAACACAAATGGAATGAAATAATAAAAGATTTCTTTTTATCCTAACCTATAATAAAATAATTTTATAATATCAACTATTTTTCAAAATAAACTCAACACGTCAGTCCTATGAACAAAAACATACTAACTCTATTACTAGTATGTCTAACAATAACATAACCTATATAACATAACACTGATATACAAGCGTAAACATTTGTTTATTTTATATAATTTAAAGAGCTATTAAAATACGCCATTTTTTACTCCATATTTTTAAGGTTAACCAACTTCACGAAAATAAAATCATTTTTTTGTTCTATAACACTTTTGGTTACTTTTTAGTGATTTCGTTGCACTATACTGACGTTTAAATTTGTAGTTCATATTATGTCCGTACGTGGCGCTGTAATAAAACACGTTTTGAACGAAAATCGGTGAAATAACTTGAAAGAATTATTTATTCTTCGTGTACTTTTATAAACCGTGTAAAATTATAATATACATTTTGTTTTTGAAAATATCATTAAACGAATAAGTGAAACGTTTCACGTGATTCGATTATCGATTGGTTACTGATATATATATATTCTTATAAAATAAATCGTTCATAACCTATAAATCATAATAAATCTAGTCGAGATAAGAAAATTAAAATATTATCTGTAATAACCGGGAGAAAAAATAGTGTGATATATATATATAAATAAATAAAAAGAAGTGTTGTAATGAATTATAACGTGTTAATTAATTACACACAGTGATAATAAATTTACTTTGTAATTTTTCGACGTTAAAGAGAAAAGACCAAAAACGAAAAAAAATAGAAATACAACATTATATATATACATACATATATAATATTTCAAATTAACGTCAAAAAAAAAAAGAAGCATGTATGTGACATGATCGTTATGATCACATGATTGTCTTATTTAAATACAAAATATTTTATCGAATTGAATTAAATTAAATTTTATATCATTCTTAATTTTGAAAATAATTTAAATTTAAGTAAATCATATATATATATATATATGTATATATATATATAAAGAGGGAGAGAATATTGAAATGAGTTCTCAACAAAGCCCAGCAGCATTGCAATCAAGCGTCGATCGTGAAAAAGTTTACACGTGGATCATTGAACTGTCAAATCCAGAAACACGAGAAAATGCACTATTGGAATTAAGTAAAAAACGTGAAGTTGTACCAGACTTAGCTCCAATGTTATGGCATTCTTTTGGCACAACTGCATCACTTTTACAAGAAATTATTAATATTTATCCAGCAATCAATCCAGCAACATTAACTGCATATCAAAGTAATCGTGTATGTAATGCACTTGCACTGTTACAATGTGTTGCAAGTCATCCGGATACAAGATCTGCATTTCTTCAAGTATACTTCTTTCTATATATATATATATATATATATATATATAAATGTAATTTTAATAATAAATACATTATACAATAAAATTTCAATTTACAGGCACACGTTCCATTGTTTCTGTATCCATTCTTGCATACAGTAAGCAAAACAAGACCATTTGAGTATCTCAGATTAACAAGCTTGGGTGTGATAGGTGCATTGGTTAAAACTGATGAACAAGAAGTCATAACATTTTTATTGACCACTGAAATAATACCACTTTGTTTGAGAATCATGGAAAGTGGTTCAGAGTTGAGCAAAACTGTTGCCACATTTATCCTACAAAAGATTTTATTGGACGACAGCGGTCTTTCTTACATATGTCAAACCTATGATAGATTTAGTCATGTTGCTATGATATTAGGAAAAATGGTTTTGTCATTGGCTAAAGATCCTTCAGCAAGATTATTGAAACACGTTGTCAGATGTTATTTAAGACTCTCCGATAATCCTAGGTAACATTTAATTATCCTTTTGTATTTTTTTAAAGTAATATTTCACATGTATTAAATGTTTGTTTTATTTGCAGAGCTTTATTAGCATTAAGACAATGTTTACCAGATCAACTAAGAGACAATACCTTTGCAACTTGTTTACAAGAAGATGCGTCAACCAAACACTGGTTAAATCAACTTCTCAAGAATTTAGAAACTGGTCCTCAACCAGTTCCACCAACTCAACCTGGTCAACAGGATCCTAGGACTATTGGCATGTCACCGCTTACTTCTTAGATCTTACCTATATTTTATTATTGATATGATAATTCATATTTTTCTAAGAAAAAAAAAAGAACTAAACAAAAAAAAACAAACAAACAAACTTCAGAGCTTTTGCAGCTCTATTTGTGGTATTAAAAACTTTCTCGTTTTTAATCAGGATACATATTATTATTATTATTATTATTATTATTTTTTTTTTGTGATACGAGAAAGATTATATTATTCTTTATATGTTTCTGACCTCTCATGAATGACGTTTTGTGTTAATACATTTTTTTGTTTTATTTTTTCAAAAAAAAAAAAAGAAAAAAAGAAAAGAAAAAAAAATGTCTTCATACGTTAGCCGATTGATTATTTTGCATCGATAATTCTATATTCAAAAATGAAATAATAAGATGATAAGTAATAAGTAGATATAATTTAATATGAATTTTCTTCAAATTGTCATATTGCAATAAAAATATTCAAATGCGTATATGTAATTATACGTGTATACCATGTATATGTGTGCATTTAGCATATCAATATAAAAAAAAAAAAAAAAAAAAAAAACAAACAAACAAAAATGATGTACTCGCAGGAAATATGAAATTGTTTTGTGATTTACAAATCCTGCTAATGATATTTGTATAGCAATTGTAGTATTTTTAAACTTGTAATGAATGATACGAGAAAGGTTGAAAATCATCGAAACTTTAACTGCATATTTTGAAATAATAATAATAAAAACAAAAAAAAACAAAAAAAAAACACATTGTACAGTATGTGAGAATTATAATAATCATTAAAATATGATCTGTGTATATGATATAATAGCAACTATATAGCATAAATCATTGTACATATATATCTATATATATATATATATACATACTTGTACTGACACAAATTTATTGAAACGATTAAGCATCTTCTTGAACCCTTTCGCTACGCTACGGGCATATTTTCCTACTTCTACTGTACGGGCAGCTAATACGTGCAGCACCATCGAAATTCACTTTATTTTTAAGTAATTTTGTTGTTGGTATTTAACGATTTTTAATACGTTGGCTGCTGTGGGGGTCACCGGTGACCGGTACTCCGACTTGGCTACAGCGCCGTGGGGGGGCCAGCCACCAGTGACCGGCACTCCGATTTGGCTACAGCGCCGTGGGGAGGGGGCCGGCCACCAGTGACCGGCACTCCGATTTGGCTACAGCGCCGTGGGGGCCAACCACCAGGGACCGTAGACGCATAATGAAAAATTCATGTTGGCGCCTTGGGCAAGTTACGTAAAATTTGCATGGCAGTCAACGTGTTTTAATCCAAAGAAACAAAACACTAAAATTACACGTCCAATTTGGGATATTTGACTTAGTGCTATAACTGCATATGTTCGTCGTATGTAAAATACGCGGTTATTTTATAGAGGGCCACTATAGTGGCTCGTAGTATCTCAGTGGAATCTTATGGAGGGCTACTATAGTGGCCCGTAGTATCTCAGTGGAATCTTATGGAGACGGCCACTATAGTGGTCCGTAGTAGCAAAAGGGTTAATATAGTCTTAATAACATTTTCGTACTATTATTATTATTATTATTAATAATAACAATGAATAATGTAAAATTGAAAAAGCACTTAGCAACATTTTATGGCACGCACATTTATTAACAAAACAAAAAAACAAAAATAAGAAACGACAATAAGATTATCTTAATGAACGTTGTTTGACTGTTCGATGCATGGATGCAAGTATGCAAATAAAATAAAAGAAAATTTCTTTATATTTAAACAAAAAAAGAAAAAAAACAAGATATTGAAATAATTCATTAAAGAAAGAAATATATTAAGAAATCGGGATTTAAAAAAAAACAAAAAAAAAAAAACAAACAAACAGGAAACATCCTATTAATTTACTCGAAACGAATGAACGATTTAATCATTGCCTAATAATAATCTCTTATAGATTAATTGTTTAATCTTAACAAATATATATATATATAATGTAATAATTATTTTTTATATAATCATTTTAAAAAGGCGTCAGTCGACCATGATTTTTCTGAAATTTAAATAATTCCCATAAGAAAGAAAGAAAGAAAGAAAGAAAGTTTCTTTTTGTTGATAAACAAAAGATCTGTCACATCGACGAACTATATATATATATATATATATATATATATTTAAATAATATAATATTGTCTTTAGTGAGTGATAATTAACCCTTTGTACTTGAGTGGCGCCGAATAAGCGCCCGGCATCTGCCGAATTTAAATCTTTAAGTGATAAGTCGAACGGCGCTGATACGGCGCCCGGCTGGTTGTACAATGTGTACAATGTATGATAAGATATTTCTCTTAAAATATACTTCAAGATTATACTTAAAGGTTTGATAAGGTACTGTAAGGTTCACTCTGATCGTAATACACCTGTAAATAGGTGACAAGTAACATATTATTGTGATAAGTGTCCTGATAAATACCTAGAATTCATCTTGCATATTGTTTTACGAATAATCATACAAACAACTAATTACAGAGTATAATATTTTTCAAATTTTGAATGATATATATATATATATTATTTTACAATTACAATAAATAAATTGATGAAATTTGATTTGATTTGATTTGTTTGTTTGTTTGTTTATAAATGACTTTAAAGTATATGTCAAATGTTTTCATAATTTGCAAATGAAATTTGATATCATCTCGAGTACAAAGGGTTAAAATAAAAGTGGGGGAGGAAAATTAAATAATAAAATAAAATAATGAAAAAAAGAGAGAGAGAGAGAGAGATAAACATTGCGATTAGTAAAAAATCACAGTCTGAACTTATAGTATTTACTTATTGTAATTTAGAATACAAGATATTCGTTAACATCCTGTTGACTGACGTACGTCTTTCCTTTCTGCACCTCTCCTTTTAAGTTCCATCTTGTTCTAAATGATTTCAAATAAACAGAAAATAAAACAACATTGTAATTTTTATATATACACAATAATACATATATATATAGATTAATGGGGGGGGGGGGTGTATAATACAGCACAACAACAACAAAAACAACAAATGGTTGAATGATTTCAATTCAGTTCATTTGAAAGTGAAATTTATTTTGATAAATATTTATGGCGATGTAATTTTTAAAATTTGCATTAATTTTAATTGTAATTTTAGTTAGTTTGTTTGTTTGTTTGTTTTTTTCCGTTTGAAATATAATAATGTAAATAATCTATGTAAAAATAGAAATATTAAAATTTAATACTCAATAATATTGATTTCATTTAAATGTGATTTTGTTTTTCATAATAATGTGAAATTAAAATGAAAAATATAATAAAAATAATTATGGTCATTGAAAATTAGTCAAATCAAGCTTTAAAAATAAAGTCTAACTTTTGAATTATTAAAAATACGTGTAAGAATGAGAGAGGGGGGAGACTAAAGTAGTCAAATCAAGTTTTAAAAATAAGTCTAACTTTTGAATTATTAAAAACACCTGTAAGAATGGGGGAGGGGGGAGACTAAAATAGTCAAATCAAGTTTTAAAAATAAGTCTTACTTTGGAATTATTAAAAATATGTCTAAGGAATGGGGAAGGGGGGACTAAAGTAATCAAATCAAGTTTTAAAAATAAGTCTAACTTTTGAATTATTAAAAATACGTGTAAGAATGGGGGAGATGGGACTAAAGTAATCAAATCAAGTTTTAAAAATGTCTGATTTGGAATTATTAAAAATATGTGTAAGAATGGGGGTGGGGACGAAGGAATAAATAAATAAAATAAAAAATAAATATATATATAAATTTACATACCCTTTTTTTAGAAACTTTAGAACGTAATAAACCGTGTATTACAGGTGTATACAATTTGATATCACCCATTTTGTATTTATTCGGTCCAGTGATCCAAGATACAATAACTCCGATTAAAATTGATGTTAAAAATCCCACCCATGTGTACCATAAATAGGACATTCGATATAAAAAGAATGGTTGTTCTCTGCAAACATTTGTTGATCAAATAAAAAACGATAAATAATTATTTTTATTAAATAATTTTCAAAATTATACACAAGGTGTTTTGTAATTTGTCATACAAATTAACACAAGTTAATAAATTCAAACAATAACAATAATAAAAAAATAAAAATAATATATAAACATAATAAAAAACAAATAAACGAATAAACAATTAATAAAAAAAATTAACAACGTAGGTCAAAAAAAAAAATAAATAGAATTAATACAATTTGTTTTTCAAAAAAAAAAAAAAATGTTTCCAAATTTTCCAAAATTTTTTTCTATTAAATATAAACACAAATTTATATTTAATTAATTTAATTAATTAATTTATTTAATTTAATATTAATTCGAATTAAATTTCAATTAGATGACAATTAGTTACAGGACACCATGTATATATCAATAAACTTGTATTTTTGTGTTTAAATGTAAAATTAATATTTAATGACCTGACTGAATTGTCAACGATAAACGTCATATTAGCTGCTGTCATTTTCAATGTGTCGATACATCCATCAATGGAAATTGGTTTTTCCGGGAAAATGATTTTACCATTTGAAATGGCAGCTTGGGTACCAAATGATATCCAAGCAACAAGATTTAAGCTGATAATACCACCTATTAATGCACCCTGTTTATATACACAATTAATTAATCAATTAAACTATTTAATTAATTATTAAATTATTTTATAGTATAATTAATAATAATTTATACAATAAATATTCAATATATGTATTTTTAAGTGCACCCATATTTTTTATGTGAAATTGTTATTGAAATTTTGTCAAATGAATCCTACAATTATTTTTGTTTTGTTTTTGTTTTCGAGACGATTGAATATTACAAAAATAAACGCGACAATAATAAAATAATATTAATAATAATTGAGAAAATATTTGGATTATTAATTAATTAACTTAAATATTTATTAAGGCATTAATTAACATATCTTCTATGTGAAATTGTTATTTACATTTTCTTATTTAAATCCCACAATATTTTTTTGTTTTGTTTTTTTTTGTTATCACACACAAGACGAATAAATATTAAAAAATAAACGCGGTAATAATATTAATAATATTTTAGAAAATATTTAAATTAATGCACCCATCCTGTTTATATAAAATTAATAATCAATTAAGCTATTAAATAAATTATTCAATTATTTTATAATAAAATTAGTTTTGATGTATTTTTAAATACACACACAAAGCTATATGTGAAATTGTTATTTAAATTTTCTTATTTAAATCCCACAATATCTTTTTTTTTGTTTTTTTGTTATTGTTGTTATTATCAAGACGAATGAATATTAAAAAATAAACGCGATAATAAAATAATAATAATATTAATTGAGAAAATATTCAGACATTGTTCTTTTCTTTTTAAATGAATTTCTAAAAAGGAAATGAAATAAAATTTGTGTTAGGAAATTTCAAAATATTTCATTGTATTTTTATTTAATATTTTTGTGATGAGGAAGGGGGATTTTTTGATGAGGAAGGGGATTTTTTTTGTTTGATATCAATGATAATAAAATAAGAAAGAAAATTTGTATCGAATAATTTTTTTGTTTTCTTCTCCATCGTATCGTTTTACTTTAACACGAATATTTCGCAGAATTTTTATAATTTAATATCAAAAAGAAAGGAAATAAAGAAAAAGTGTGAGATTCAATTTAAAATAAAATGTCCGAATATTTCTATGACTCTGACTGTATCTACAGGTTTCAAGTTGAGGGTTGGAGGTGGTGGGGGTAAGGGTGGTGGTGGTGGTGAGGGTGGTGGTGCTTTGGGCAAATGGTGCAAGCAAGGACTATTAGCATTTCAAATCGAATGAAAATGGATTTCTATAGATTTCGACGAAGCATCGGCTTTAAAATGCATTTGTCTTAAAAAAAAAGAAAAAGAAAGATAAAAAAAAAAAGATAAGAGAGAGAAAATAAAGATGAGAGATAGTCAGATAGATAGATAATTCGATGTCAATAATAAGGTTTGGTGGATGGGTGTAAAATTGAGAAAAAAATTTCATCATTTTGTTCAATGATGAAAATGATCGATTAATATTTTATAACATTGAACAGAATTTTCTTTTATCTTTCTTTTATTATTTAAAGAAAAAAAAGAAACCCACCCCCCCCCCCACCAAAAAAAATTCATCTAATTTATATTACTTCATTTTAATATTATTTACATTTGTTATTTTAAAATTATTAAATGTAAAATATTCAATAGATATTTTAAAATAATAAAATTAAAATATATTCAAATAAAATAATTGACAAAATTTCACATTTAATTAATTTTTAAAATTTAATTTTTAATTTAATTTTATTTTAATTTAATTTTAATTTAATTTTATTGTAATTTTTTTTTAAATTAATTTTAATTTAATGTAATTTAATTGTAATTTTTAATTTTATTTTTATTTTAATTTAATTTTATTGTAATTTTTTTTTAAATTAATTTTAATTTAATGTAATTTAATTGTAATTTTTAATTTTATTTTTATTTTAATTTAATTTAATTGTAATTTTTTGTAATTTGAATAATTTACAATTTAATTGTTTACTAATCTAAATAATTTTATATTTAATTTTTAAAAATTTGAATAATTTACAATTTAATTGTTTACCAATCTAAATTATTTTTACATTTGAATTTTTCATAATTTTAAATTAAAATTTAAATTAATCAATTTACAATCGATCGTTTGATTGATTGATCGACGAATTGAAATTAAAATTGAAAATTCCTATAAAAGAGAATAAAAAAAAGGTTGGAATGGGTACAACCATTTCTCAATTTGTAATATTGGTAATAATTAATGAACAATTTCTTTAATTACTATAATTAATTACCATAGAATTGGCAAATGGAAAAAACATGCCCAACGTGAAAATTCCTAAAAGTGGACCAGCTGTTATACCTGACAAACTTTTACCAGCCTGTAATAAAAAAAAAGAAAATAATAATAATAATAATATTCAATTTTTAAAATAATTCTTTGTCAATTTATTTCTCATTTTCATTTTCATTTACATTATCATTTTTTGGGGTCTTTTTTTAATTGCAATGTAAACAAAATATGATTCAATAAGAAAATATTAACGTTATTGTTTCAATTATTGTTTTCAAATTAATTACCTGAATCAAAGTGGTGAGTTTTTCAACTAAGAAAACCAATCCAACACAAATGATACCAATCACTATGACAATTAATTTCATTATTCTACTTGCACCAACGTTAGACATTGGTTTCCTTAAACAAGGTTTTATTATATCTTCGTAAATAACCCCAGACAATGAATTCAAACCAGTTGACATTGTGCTATAAATCATTTTTCATTAATTAATATTATTATCTTATTATTATTTTTTTTTTCTTTTTTTTCTTTTTTACCTGAGAGCAGCACTAAAAACTCCTGAGACGAAGAGACCAGGTAAGCCAGGTATCGATCGTGCTATCTCCATCACAAAATACGGCAACAACTGATCGGGTTTCTGTATTTGCTGAAATACGAGATACTTTTCTCGATATACGAGTTCAAAAAAAAAAAAACAAAATGAAAGAAAGACAGAAAAAACTATCATGTGGGCAGATCACACGTACCTTTTCCGAAGTTCTTTTCGAAAATTAGAGAGGTTCTTTCCGAAAATTAGAGAGGTTTTTTCCGAAAAGTAGTGAGGTTATTTCCGAAAAGTAGTGAGGTTTAAATTCCAAAAAGTAGTGAGGTTTAAATTCCGAAAAGTAGTGAGGTTTAAATTCCGAAAAGTAGTGAGGTTTAAATTCCAAAAAGTAGTGAGGTTTAAATTCCAAAAAGTAGTGAGGTTTAAATTCCGAAAAGTAGTGAGGTTATTTCCGAAAAGTAGTGAGGTTTAAGTAAGTTAAGATAAGTTCGTAGGGTCTTTCCGATAAGTCCGTAGGGTTTTTCCGATAAGTTCGTAGGGTCTTTCCGATAAGTTCGTAGGGTCTTTCCGATAAGTCCGTAGGGTCTTTCCGATAAGTTCGTAGGGTCTTTCCGATAAGTTCGTAGGGTCTTTCCGATAAGTCCGTAGGGTATTTTTTTCTTTTGTTATTTCGCACCTTCTTTCTTTATTTCGACCGTCAGTTCGTTTGTACCTAATTTTTTTGTTGCATATGTGTAAGTTTCATTTACTCATTTAATAATTACAAGTATTAATGTACAAACCTAACCTATAACTTATCGTTTGTTTACAGACTAAAATGTTTGAATTATTCGCGCGCAATCACGTGACTACACGAGTTCCTGTTCCCCAGCAATGTGTACGGCGTGTCCCTCCTAAAGGGTTCCTAAGGGTACTTAGGTATTAACGCCACCACAGCAAAATTCCGCTAATGCGCAAACCTAAACCTTAAATTGTTGCGACAAATTATAGAATAAAAAACTTGATTTATAATCAAAACACTTTCCAAAATTCAAAACATTTCATTTATAAAATCTAGTTAATCGGATTTCGGTGGGAAATGGGCCGATATAGAATTTAACGTAGATTAAAAACAGTCTGTATTTTCTTTCAACTGATGCTGTCGCCATAACCCTGACGAAACCCTGACGCAACCCTGACGATTGCTGTGTACAAACAACAAGATTGCTCTTTATTGGCACATTAGAGAAAGTTTTGCCGCGATGGCGTTAATACGAAAGTACCCTATGCTTTATATACATGTAAATATTGTTTGTATGTATGCTACGTTACGTTTTTTTCACCCTACCTTAGTTGATATTGGATCACATTTGTAGAATGCTGCGAAAATAACTATTCCAGTATAACAACATAAGGAAACGATTGTAACTATACCAACAGCCATTATCATGATCGTTCTATCAACAAAAAAAAATAATAATAATTAAAGGCGAGAGGGTTGAGTGAATAAAATCAAGGATATTATTTCTATATATATATCTTTCAAGTTGGATGAAACTGCACAAAGTGTGCGAAATTTTATTCAAATCGGTTCAGTAGTTTAGGAGTTCATTGCGCACAAACAACGTGACACGTAATTTATATATATTAAGATATTCTATCTTTCAAGTTGGATTAAACTGCACACAGTGTGCGAAATTTTATTCAAATCGGTTCAGTAGTTTAGGAGTCCATTGCGCACAAACAACGTGACACGTAATTTACATATATTAAGAAGATTATTAGTTATTAACAATGAAATGTCTGATTACTCGGATTATTTTCACTTTGAAATCAAACATTTCATATTTAATGACGTAATATATATTATTGTTAATGAACACTCACATATTGGATTTTTTTAAATTGGGCATAGCCAGACACCTTTGCACCATTGCTTGATTAACCGAACAAGTTGCCAGCCAATTCAGGTAATTACCAACAACTACGGTCCAGAAAGTATGCCTTACAGTTGGATCCGGGTCCATGCTATAGGTAATGGAAAGAAGAAGCGACTACGGAAAAATCATTGCGTATAGTAAATTCAATTTGTATAGGCTTATCTTTTACAAAAAAAAAAAAAAAAAACAAAGAAAAAAAATTATTTAACCAAAATATTCATCAATATCATTGATTCATGTTTCTAAAATGAACGAATGACAATCAACGAATGAAATGACAATTTTATGGTATTGTATACAATATTTAATGCTTTGTGATAGGTTTTAAGGAATTTATGAATTTACTCTTCATTATCTTTCTTCTCTTTCTCTTTTTCTTGTTCTTGTTGTTGTTCTTTTTGTTATGAATTATTATTTAACAGATATCTTACTTGAAAAATTCTATTCTTCCAGTTTCAAAGTTTCTTCTCCAAACTTCATAGACACTACCTACTTTGTTGGTACCCAATACAGCAACAGTAATCACGCTACCGAACATAACCATTATTTGAATTGTATCCGTCCAGACAACAGCCTTCAGACCACCCTTAAATTACATTAACACATATTATGTATATATGTATGTATGTATGTATGTATGTATGTATGTATGTATTATGGGGAAGTTGGACAAGTAAACAACAAAATTAGGTACATAGTGTTGTTGTTACAACAGGATCAAAACAATCATGTATGTATTATAATGAAAGTAAAATGTTAATACATGTTCAAACATTTACCAAAGTTGTGTAAAAAATGCAGACAATGCTGACCAATAGTGCAATAGTGTGAAGATTAATATCGGTTACTTGATTGAATGCTAATGCTGGTACATATATCACCAATGGTATGTAAAGTAACTAAAATATATATTATTTTAGATAATATTAATATTAATAATAATAATAATAAATTAAATAATTGTTAAAAAGTAATAATTACACGACGAATTGATATTATTTATTTAATTAGAAATTAATGATTTAATAATAATAATAGGTTATTAAAAAAATAATTTACCATTTTGATAATAAATATGAAAGATCCCATTAATCTGACCAAACGATTGAATCTCAATTCCAGATACTGCAAAAAAAAAATAAAATCATTTTGATAAAAATTAATCTTTGGTTTTTTGTTTTTTGATTTGGTTTGGTTTTTTTTTTTTTTAAGGAAAAATTGTACCTCGTAGGAAGAGGTAATTTGAAGTCCATAAAAAACTGGCAAATAAACAATGGCCATTGTAATGGAAACGAAGAAATCTGCAATTACTATACTCCACAATTGTGTCCCATAAATGTACATCTCTGCTGGTAATCCGAGCATTGATATACCGGAAATGTAACTGTAAAAAATTATATCACATTATTTCATATTTATGGGATTATATTAAATCGTCAAATCGTCAAATTGTCAAATTGTGATTTCACATTTTATTAATTAAGTTATCTTCTATTTATTCTATTGTTCACATAAACAAAATGAAACTTTAATTAAAATATACCTTTTTTTTGTTTTTTATTATCAAACATTTCTTCATTCAAAATTCATCAAAATTATTGTTCATACCAGAAAATAAAAAAAAAAACAAAAAAATAAATGAAACAAAAAGAACCATAAAAATTAAGAATTTGTTTCAACTAATCATAAGTAATAATATAACTAATTATGGGATTAGTATAAACGAAATATAAAATACTTTTAATTATAAAAAATATAAAATACTTTGTATTATCAAAAATGTCATTCAAAATTCATCAAAATTATTGTTCATACCGAAAAATAAAAAATAAAATAAATAAAAACAAAGAAACCATTAAAATTAAGAATTTGTTTTGGATTAGTATAAACGAAATATAAAATACTTTTTTTAATTATGAAAAATATAAAATACTTTGTATTATCAAAAATGTCATTCAAAATTCATCAAAATTATTGTTCATACCGAAAAATAAAAAATAAAATAAATAAAAACAAAGAAACCATTAAAATTAAGAATTTGTTTGGATTAGTATAAACGAAATATAAAATACATTGTATTATCAAAAATTTCATTTAAAATTCATCAAAAATGAAAGAAAAGGAATCATTCAAATTAAGAATTGGTTCAACTGACCATAAATAATAATATATAATTTACTATGGGATTAAAGATCATAAATGTTAGTTAATGACTTTAGTTTGAACATAGATTGATACATGTACATATATATATATATATGTTATCTTTCCTAATTTGAATGCAAAAGAGAGATACACCAGCTGTATTTAATAATTACAATCTTAATTCTAGTTTAACCTTGACAGTCAATTGAGACAAATGTTATGTCGTGTTATGCGCCCTAAACTTCCGGCTAACAAAAAATTATTTCAAATGACTGATTACTTTCAATTTGTTATCAAATCATTCAGGTCAATTATAATATAACATTGTCATATCTTCTATTTTTTCATATTTTTTTATTTTATTTTATTTAATATACTGAAATCTTACGTGTTGATTTCAAATAAATCATCAAAATGAAATGATGTGAAAGAAACAAATTTTCTGTACACCATAATGAAACAATTAATATAATATAATGAACATGTGGTGTTTAGAAGATGTTTTTTTTCAATAAAATCACATGGAACATTTGCAATGTGTCAATTAGATCAGAAAGATCAAATGAGAAATTTCTAAAGCTTTCATAAAACGTTGACTTGATTGATGGTTTTACCAGCAGGAAATGAAAAGATACGATGGAAAGATTTTATACTTTTTTTCTGTTTTTTTTTTTTTCGATTAAAAAGTCAATTACTACTACGAGTTTTTTATTAAAACGACGATAGAACTATTACTTATAGGAAATGTGTTCTCTTTTATCCTATATTTCTAATTAGGTCATATAATCGAAATATTTTTATTAAATAAAAAAAAAAAAAAGAACAAAAATCCTAGTCGAAATATTATAAATGTATATTTGAATGATTATAAACAGAATATTCTAAAATTGAAAAAAAAAAATTAAAATAATTAATTATTAAAACCTACATTAATTCAATATTACAATAATAATTATTATTATATATTATTAAAATAATTAAACATTATAATAATAATAATAATAATTTAGCAAGGAATTGATTCATTAAAAGTAATATATATATATTATTTGAAATATATAATTTAATTGTATTATTAATTTAATCTTAATAAATAATATTATAATTATATAATATTAATTATTATAATATTGTATATATAATTTTTTATATCGAATATTTTTTAATATTTTTTTTCTTATTTAATATATATATATATGTAATAATAAATAAAATTAAAATAATATTATATATTATATATTTTTGTTTTATATTATATAAAATATATTATTTAGGTAATATAATATAATATATATAATATATATATATTATCTATACGTAAATATAATATTATAATTATATAATATTAATTATATATATACATATATATTGTATTAATTATTATAGTATTTTATATATCATATTTTGTAATATTTATTTTAATTTTTTATATATATATATATATATGTAATTAATTTAAAATATAATATTTTTATATATAACATTTTATATATAAAATTAAAATATGAATAACACATTTAATATAACATATTATATTATTTATATGTTAATAATAAAATAAAATAAAATGAAATATAAAAGAATATAAATATGACAAAATATAATACCTTGCTATGAGTGACATGCTTATTGGAAAAATAGACATGTTTTGACTGCCAACGAGATATTCTCTCACAGCATCTGGATTCTGTCGTGACATATAACCTTGATAAACTCCAACTAATGCAGATACACCTAACATCCCAATGAAAACTATACTATCGACCAGGTCGAATGTTCTTCTTTCCATCGAACCATCCATATCCAATTATTATTATTATTATTATTATTGTTGTTGTTGTTGTTGTATGTCCAATGTTTTCAAAAAAAAGAAACGTCTTACAAACATTCACTAACTTGCTCTTATCTCAACAATTCTTCAAAGCAAATTAATTCAATCTCAAAAACAAAATTATTATTAATCAACAAACTAATTCAACGTTACAACTTATATAAAAAATTAGTAGTTTTTTTTTATTGTTTATAAAAGAAATATAAATCAATTCAAACAGTGATTCGGGGTGTCTACCGTGTCCAGTGTTTCGACTCGTTTGAAAACAAGTGTCTCGTTTAGTCGAAGAAGATAAAAGAGGAGGAAAAGGAAGATGAGGAGGAGATGAAAAGAGGGAGGTGAATGACGAGGAGGAGGAGGAGGAGGAAGAAGAGGAGGAGAAGGGGGTGGGGGAAGGGGGGAAAAGAGGCTCAACGCCACAGAACAATTCGAGAGAAGGCAATTGAATAATTGCGGATTCTATTCCATCTCCATTTCTACCACTACCACCACCATCATCATCATCATCATCAACCACCACCATCAACCACCACCATCAACCACCACCACCACTCATTTACTACTACTACTATATTCGTTTTCTTTTCTTCTTCTTCCTCATACTCATCATGATGATGATCATGATGATTATGATTATGATGATGATGATGATGATGATGATGATGATTATGATGATGATCATTTACCTCTTTTTCCTTTTCTCTTCCTAATAGTTCTGCCCCCGTCCAAATAATCTCTTTTAAATTCGTGCACAGTTTGTAGGACGTGTGTGTAATGATATACTTACACAGATACATATAAATACATATGTATACGCAACGTGTTTCACAATTGTTTCAAATTGTCGAACAAATTGTGTATTGCCTCTTTTTTTTTTTGTGCGTTCTCATTTTCTAAAAAAAAAAAAAAAAAAACAACGTTTCGTTATTACAATCTTACAATTTTGTATTATTTAAAATAACAAATAATTATATAATATATTTAATTGTATTATATTTATATTAATATATTAATAATACAATAAAATAATAAAATAATAAAATAATAAAATAAATATATTAATTACTTATTTGTTGTAATAAAATAATAAATTAAATATATTTATTACTAATTTAAAATAATATAATAAATTAAATATATTAATTCCTTATTTATATATAAATAAATAATAAAATAAATATATTAATTACTAATTTAAAATAAAATAATAAATTAAATATATTTATTACTAATTTAAAATAATATAATAAATTAAATATATTAATTCCTTATTTATATATAAATAAATAATAAAATAAATATATTAATTCCCTATTTATGATAAAATAATAAAATAAATATATTAATTATTAATTTAAAATAATATAATAAATTAAATATATAAAAATCTTAATAAAATCATAAATATAATAAAAATCTTATTTTTCTTTTTATTACAATAAAAATTATATTATTTTATTTTTTATTGAAAAAAAATGCTTTGTATGCTTTGTTTTTTTTCGATTCATTTGGACCCTTTTTTTTATAGTTTAATTTTTTCTTTTTGTTAACTTTTTTATTATTTGCATTTTTAATAATTCAATTTTCGTTTATACTTTCATGTTAAACTGAGAGAATGAATGAGAATGAGTGAGAAAGTGAATATGAGAGATAGAAATAGAATGAAATGGGATCAGAGAATTGGGAATAAACTGGTGAAGAGGGTGGTGGTGGTGATAGTGGTGGTGGTAGTGGTTGTATGAACAATTTCATACAATGTATGTGTATTATATTTACCTTACGTTGATTTATACCAACTCGCTCGAATTGTCACTCATCATCCGGAAGAACAATCACCGGGACTACTGTCTGCATCGTTAACTCCCAGAATAGATTTATTCGTGCTCTTTTACAGTCATCTTCTTTATTCACTCTATCATCTATCACATATATAATCTTATCTCTTTTTTCTATCGTTATGATACAATACGATTATATCAACAATATACATTTATTATTATGATTATTATTATTTAATATTAATATTATTTCATTATTTTTATCTTATTATCAGTTTGATTTATTATATGGGATATAATAAATAGTAAACGCGTTTATATATTATAATATATAATGTATATTTTTTTATGGGTAGATATATATAATATTTTAAATAATAATTATTTATTATATCCCAGATAATATAATTTATTTATATTTATATTTATTCCCCTATTATTTAATTTTAATTAATATACATTATTCTAATTAATTAAAAATTTACGAAAATTATAATAGATATTATAATATTATAGATATTATATAGATATATAGATATAATATTTATTATAATAGATATCTCTCTTTATTATATAAACAATTAAAAAGAAATGGGCTACGAAGACCACGAATGGACAGGGTCAAGCTCAGAAACGAGAACACTGCTGGGATTCTGATATTTGCAGCAATAAACTTTTCAATTTCTAATGTTAATTAATAATAATAAATATTATTTATGAAGATAGAATAAAACTAAATTTTTAAAAAGTTAACTTAATAAAAAAAAAAGAAAAGAGCTAGAAATAGGACAAACAGTTTACTTTTTATATCGTTGTACTTTTGAAATGAACACAAAAAAATTCAATTATACGTCTTTGCATTTTCCTATTTTCTTCGTTAACAGTTGAAAATTCTGAATGATGATTAAATTAATCTGTTAAATTAGTTCTTTAACATACTAACGTTTTTTCTTTTCTTTTTTTTTTTCTTTTCTCTTTATATTTACGGTGATACTCGTGAAAATCCGTTTAACCAAAGTTCCATTAAATCTTAAATCTCTCTTTCTCTTTCTATCTCTTTCTCTCTTTCTCTTTCTCTTTTGTTATCAAGTCAAAAATTGTCTGATGTAAATTAAATCGAAATTTTATTAAGAAATTAACTTATCCTATTCTATCCTATTTTATGGATAAAGCTTTTGACACTAACTTGAGTGAAAAGGGTTTTGAAAGATAGAATTCCTTCCTTGAAATGATCATAGTAGTAGTACCTGCTTCGATTAAAAGATATTATCTATATACATGTATTATATGCACTATGTATATATACATACATACATACATACATATATGTAAATGTATATCACAATGTAAAATGTGAAAACCCAACCTAGTCGAGACACAACCCATAGGACGTAAATTATGAGAAGAGAAGAGAACATAGTGAAAAATAGAATGGTATGAAGTAAATGATACATGATACAATTCAAACAATATCAAACGACGTAAACAACTGAGAACAATTTCGTTAAATTTCCTTGTAGTCTCTTGTCCCACCTCTATCCACCACCACTTATACCATCACCATCATGACCACTACCATATCACAATAAACTTTATCCAAGAATATAACATAGGATCGATAAAATAATTCTTTCTCTTGGGTGCATGGTTTTAATAAACCTGATATGTGTTCACATACTTACATATATGTTATACGTCAAAACAATTAACCTTGACATTTTCATTATTTTTTTTTCATCTTACATTCAATTAAAAATTTCATATATATATGTGTGTGTTTAAATAGTTTTTTAATCAATTTTTTGATTATTTATTCTAATAATATTTTTTTCAGATTTTTATTCTATTATCTTTGATATTAAAATATATATATATATATAGTATACTATTATACTACTATACTATACTACATAATATAGTATACTAGTATACTATACTACATATATAGTATACTATTATACTACTATACTATACTACATAATATAGTATACTAGTATACTATACTACATATATAGTTTACTAGTATACTACATACTATACTACATAATATAGTATACTAGTATACTATACTACATATATAGTATACTATTATACTACTATACTATACTACATAATATAGTATACTAGTATACTATACTACATATATAGTATACTATTATACTACTATACTATACTACATAATATAGTATACTAGTATACTATACTACATATATAGTTTACTAGTATACTACATACTATACTACATAATATAGTATACTAGTATACTATACTACATATATAGTATACTATTATACTACTATACTATACTACATAATATAGTATTACTAGTAAACTATACTACATATATAGTTTACTAGTATACTACATACTATACTAGTATATTAGTATAGTATACTACACTAGTACTATATATATATATATATAGCATGTAGTATAGTATATATATTATAGATATATAGTACAGATGTCTATACTAGTATATTACTATACTATTATACTACTATACTATACTATACTAGAGTACTATATATATATCATATATTATAATAGTATATATATTGTAGATATATAGTACAGATGTCATAAAAAGATGTCTGTAGTTGTTGCCGAATTTCTTACTAGTATATGACGAATAAAATTTTTTTTCCCTCCCCGGGATTTGAACTCAGGAACATACGATTTACTGGATGGACATTACTGGATGGTGATTTGCCTCACTTAGCCATGCGAACTTGTTTGTAGATATATAGTATTATAGATATATATATATGTATGTATATAATTTCTATTAAGATCTCGAAACAATATTGTCCTCCCATCTACGTCTCGATCTACCTAATGGTCTTTTCCCATTCGGTATACCGACCAGTATTTTATACACCCTTCGATCCACCTCCCATGCACGCCACGTGACACCTGCCCATCTCAATCGGCGTGATTTTACGACGTTAATGATGTCCGGTTTTGTTGTACATTCCATGTACTTTTACGTTATGGGAGTTTTTCTCCATTCATTCGTTTCCTCATCGCGTTTTGCACCGAACATTTTACGAAACAACTTTATTTTCGAAAAGCCCTCAATTTCTTTTGATCCCGTGACGTAAGTGGACCACGTTTGGCTACCATAAAGGATTACTGATAGGATGATTGTTCTGTATATCCTGATTTTTAAACACCTCGACAGAAACTTGAGTAATTTTTTGAATACATTCTTTAGATAATGTATGAAACTACTATGCGATTAAAATCTTACACACGTATAGAATTAGAAAGTAATACGATACTCTTCTAGTAGAGTTAGATCAACGGGTAAACCTATCCATCTATTAGATCCCTTTTGTAACCATCTAACTATTATCGTATACCATTTCAAGATCGAATACTATTCTAACGTCGAGTTTCAAAATGATCATTGGTCCTCAAAATGACTATTCTAACTAGACAGAATCTAACACACATACAACATACACATAGAAACAGAAAGATATACAGAAAAAGAGAAAGAGAGAATGAATGAAATAGGAATAGTAATACAAAGTTGAAAGATAGATAGATAAGACAATCTGTTATCACATTGAATTATCTTGACATACTACTAGTATCTGCCACCCTATAAACCGCTATTGATCCACCAGCTTGCGTATAGTCTCTCTCTCTCTCTCTTTCTCTTCCATAGCACAGGGTGCACTGTGCTAGGTGTGAAAGGGTTGACTGAGTGAGTAAGTGAGTGAGTAAGTGAGTGAGTAAATCAGTTTAGTGAGTTAGCTAGGAAAGATAGACAAAGATGAAGATAAAGGAAAAGTATCTATCTAACTTTCTTCTTTTTCTTCTTTTTCTTTTACAATTTTCTCTCTCTCTCTCCCTCTCTCTCTTATTTTCTCATACTCTTATATCACACGACACATAAGCTTATCCACTTGAACGACTTGTTCAGCCTGTAACAGGTCATGGCCGTACGAGATTCAAACTGTAGTACGAGAAAGAAGGAAAGAACTTGTGCTTGTTTACTTGCTTACTTGCTTGCTTGCTTGCTTGCTTTAGTGACTCTTGACTTTTTTTCACGCTCGATCGAATTCCACCTCCCACCTCCCACTTCTCACCTCCTACTGGCTGCCTCCTCCTTCCACCACCCACCACCCCATTTCAGTCGTTCCTGAATCGTTCACGATACTTTGACTCTTATTTTTCTCTTCAACATCTCTCTCACACCATTCTTCTTTCATTATTCCTCAACCCCCTGTTGATTATCTTTTCTATCTCGTACCAATAGAATTTTTTTGTTTTGTTTTTATTTACATTGAACATTTTTTATTATCAGATTGTACATTTCGAGTTGTAGTAGTTTAGTTTTTGTAAAAAGAGAAAACAAAAAGCAAACAATTCGTAAAGGTTTTCTTTCTCATCCAATGAGAAGAATTGTTGAATTGGTTGGTTGGTTGAGAGGTGTATGGATGTGTTGGATAGGTTTTGTTGGTTCGAGATGTATTTTGGTTTTTGTAAAAAGAAGAAAATAAAAGAAGAAGAAAATATCAAACAATTCGTAAAGGTTTTACTTTCACATCCAATGAGAAGAATTGTTGGATTAGTTGTTTGGTTGGTTGGTTGGTTGGTTGGTTTGGTGTATGGATGGTTGGTTGGATAGGTTTTCGCATCGATAAGCTTATCTGCACCACGGGGGTTAATCAAGGATCTCTGGGATGGGTTTTGGAACAGATTAATACGATTGGCTTGATCGTATCTTTCCAATTACCGTCATCCCTTCTAGGGATCGATCTTTACGATAAATACCTCTTAGCTATGTACTTGGAAAACTTAAGATTATTATATGTCTTAGGATACTAGAAACATGATACCATAATAATAATAATAATAATGATAATAATAATTTATAGATAAAGGTATTATAATATGGGGATTAGGGAGGAAGTATTTAATGTGTTGTTAGAATAATAAATTATTTTAATGATTAAAATTATAATTTTTTTTACTATTTGATATTATATTATTTCGAGTCAATTGTTTATTTATTTATTTTTTTTTATTTAATAATTTGAATAGTGTGTATATTTACTTTTTTTTATTACATAATTTGAAAAATATATATTATATTTATTGTTTTATTTAATCTTAGTATATATAAATTACGTGTCACGTTGTTTGTCTGCAATAGACTCTTAAACTACTGAACCGATTTGAATAAAATTTTTCACATTTTGTGCAGTTTCATCCAACTTGAAAGATAGGATAGTTTATATCTTAATTTATAATCGGTATAACGTAAATTCGTTGACTTAAAGACGTGTGTATCGGACTGATTGTGAGTGACAGCAACGCGTGGCGGGGCATCTCCCTAGTATATTATATTTTTTTTTACTATTTAAAAATTTTCATACAAGTGAATTTTAACGAGACAAAATTAAAGGATTGAGTTAAATTGATGGATTCATAGAAAATAAGAGAAAAAATAAAATAAAAAATAAAATAAAATAAGAAAACAAAACGAAAGCTAGTTATTTTTCTTTTTATCGTCTTGATTACTCAAAGTGTTCAAACCCCCCATAAAGAAATGTAGTTTATTTAACGAATTGGAGGTGTGGGTGGTAAGAGTTAAGGAAAGGATAAAATCATCGTAGAATATGTTAGAAGGAATCGATAACCTATTCGTCGATTAAAAGGTAATAAAGAGTACATAGACGTAGATCAAAGGATCGGGACTTTACACCGTACTTATATACATGCACACACACATATATATATATATATATATATATATACTATACGATAGGGGGTGATCCCCCGTATGTGTACAGTGTACACATACCACCCACACGTTAGAAACACTTTCAACAAAACAAGAGCTTCAGAGTCGAGTTAACTCGAGTAAACTGAATCAAAGTATCATCATTATCATCATCATCATCATCATAATAATAATCATCATCATTGTGGGTAGAAACGTGTTATCGTCATATATTCTCATCAGAAGAAAAATTTACATGCTGCTTTTTCATTAAAACATACCATTCTTCATAAATAATATTTATTATTATCAATTAACATTAAAAACTCAAAAGTTCATTGCCACAAATACCAAATCCCACCAGTGTTCTCGTCCCTGAGCCTGACCCCGTCCATTCGTGGTCTTCGTAGCCCATTTCTTTAAGATCCCGAAACAATATTGTCCTCCCATCTACGTATCGATCTACCCAATGGTCTTTTCCCGTTCGGTATACCGACCAGTATTTTATACACCCTTCGATCCACCCCCCATGCACGCCACGTGACACCTGCCCATCTTAATCGGCGTGATTTTATGACGTTAATGATTTCCAGTTTTGTTGTACATTTGGTGTACTTTCACGTTATGGGGGGTTTTCTCCATTCATTCGTTTTCTCATCGCGTTTTGCATCGAACATTTTACGAAACAACTTTATTTTCGAAAAGCCCTCAATTTCTTTTGATCCCGTAACGTAAGTGACACCACGTTTGGCTACCATAAAGGATTACCGGTAGGATGATTGTCCTGTATATTCTAATTTTCAAGCACCTAGACAACAACCTGACTAATTTATTGCTTCAATTGATTTTCTTCTTAAGTTCTTGGTTTATGATTGATCCTAAATACCTAAAGTTGTTGACTTGTTCAAAAATTTGATTAAAAAAAAATGAAATAGAAAAGAAATAAATGAACAATTTTAAAATAAACGATGTTATGGAAAAGCTAAAAAAAGAAGTGGACGTAAAACTTGTTGTTCGAACGACAAACACGATTACGCGTGTTGGTTTTATAAGTCCCCTTCCGTTTTCCATTTTTTATTTGCGTGTCATGCGTGCGTTAAAAGTAGGTGTATGTATGTATGTATAAATATGTTTGTGTAAAAATGTATGTAGAAGCATTTGGTCGCGCGCGCGCGCGAACGTTGTATGTGAGAGAGAAAGAGAAAGAGAGAAAGAGAGAGAGAGAGAGAGAGAGAAGAGGTCAGAGACAACGTCGCGTCGTTGCTCGCAGTGATCGTCGCGACGCCGTATAGACGGCAACCCGTTCTACCTCTGTGAAATTTGTTCTTACTCTCCCATCTATCTATCTTTGTCCACTTTCTATTACTGTTTTTTTTTTTTTAAATACTTTTTATTATTCTTATCCCCTACCACTTCTCTCATATTAATTATTCAAAATTATTTATCATATTTTTGTAATAATAATTTATTTTTAATATATTACTATTGTTATTATTATTATATTTATTTATTTATTTAGTTGCAAGTAAACAGTTGTGGTTGAAGATTAAAAAAAGAGAGAGAAAAAAAAAATTAATAAAAAAAAAAAAAGAGAGAGAGAAAGAGAAACAACAATTTATTTTCAATTTGTTAATATTGTTATTATTATATTTATTTATTTATTTAATTGCAAATAAACAGTTGGAGATTAGAAAGAGAACAGAAAATTGATAATAGAGAGAAGAAAGAGAACAAGAGTGAGAAATAAAAACACATAGTAATTTAAATAAAATATATAATAATAATAATAATAATAATAATAATAATAATAATAATAATAATAATAATAATAATAATAAATATATATATTAAATTAATATTAATAATAAAATTAATAAAATAAAATAATAAATATATCAAATTTTTTTTTCCATTATTATTGCATTATCCGTTTGTTTATTTTCTTTTTATTTTCTTTTTTCTTCTTATTTTGGGTCTCTCCCTTTCCCTTTCCCTTTCCCTTTCCCTTTCCCTTTCCTTTTCGATTAATTTAATTTGATTTGAAATATTGTTTTGTTTGTTTTGTTTTTTTTTTTTTTTCAATGGATTCAAATTTGTTGATAACAAGTGGAAAATGCTGACCAAAGGATCTCGTTATTCAACATTCTTCTTGCACATTTAAGGACAATCATTCTCATTGGATAAAAGTGCGTAACAAAATTATTCCTCTTTCAAACTATTATTATTATTATTATTATTATTATTATTACTATTGTACTTTTCTTTATTAGCTAAAATGAAATAGTACTTTACAAGATTATATGAGTTTGAGGGTGTGGGTGGTAAAGTTTACGCGAGACACGTGACTTTTAAACTTTATTTTACTTTACTCATATTTTTAAATTGTCCTCTTTCTCTCTCTCTCTCTCTCTCTCCCTCTCTTTCATTCTCTTTTTTACTCAATCATGTTTTTTTTTTTCTTATGATGATGATAGCAATCTAATGAAGTTAACAAAATTATTTTGATTGATGACAAGAGAATAGGGGGAAAGGGAGAGAATGGAGAGAGTAAGATCAAAGGTGAGATATTTAATACACATTCAAATATAATATGATAACAACAATAACAATAACAACAACAACAACAACAGTGTTATATTCAAATGATATATATATATATATATATATATATATATATTTCGTCCAATTGAAACGATATCAGTTTCTATGTCAGTCAATATTGTTTTAACGTTTGCCAATATCGGTCAAACTGATCGCTCAAACGGTCTATTGTTTTGAGTATCGTTCGAAATTAGACCCATCGGGAAATAACTCTGATCTATAACAACACATACATATATACATATATATAAATATGTATGTATGTTAAATCTAATTATTCTATTTAATTTTAAACAAAATTATTATTTATTTAATTCTATTTAATCTACAAAATAATTAATATATTGTAATGTAAAATATTCTTTTTTTTTATTTATAATATATATATATATATTATAGTACAATATGCAATATTATATAATAAATATTTATTGTATTTATAATAATAATAATAATAATATATTTTTTATTTTATTTATAATATATAATATAAAATAATACATATATATATAATATTATATAAATTATAATATATTAATTAATATAATATATAATAATAAATATTATTATATTATATATTATATTATATAATATATATATACAATTTATATATTTATATAAAGTATAGTAAAATAATAAAATAAAATTAGAAAAAAAAAAACAAAAAAACAGTACAGTAAAAAGATAAACGTTTCTTTAAAACATTACATTAAATTATATTGTATTAGATAAAATTTATTTAAAAAAAATATATTTTTTTAATCTTTTTATTTTTTTTTTAAGTAATTTTATTCTTCTCACAATAATTGTCGTTTAACGTCAATTTCTTTTATTATGAATCTTTTATACACAAATTATTATTTTTATTGTATTTTTTTTTTTTTTTATTCTTTCTGCCAGTATTCGTGAAACGACTTGGTAAGGACCTTATTAAGGTTGAGATAGTTTTTCTTGAAATCTTTTTTCTTCTTTTTCCTCGTCTTTCATCGACATCGAGAAAATTTCTTTCTTTTCTTACAAAAGTGGTCGGAAAAAGATATTTTTTCTTTTCTTTCGAAGTAAGAGAGAGGAGAGAGAGAGAGAGAGAGAGAGAGAAAGAGGAAGCAAATATTTGCTGAAAATCGTGGCAAATGGTATTTCAATTCGATTCGATTCAAATCATTGAATATAAATCTCTCTTTTTTTTTTTTTTTTTTTTTTTTAAATAAAGTAAAGT
Organism: Polistes dominula; assembly: GCF_049000335.1. NCBI lineage: Eukaryota > Metazoa > Arthropoda > Insecta > Hymenoptera > Vespidae > Polistes > Polistes dominula. Next base: position 1,402,253 of record NW_028301058.1, on the reverse strand, counting down.
AAAGTACTCGGACAAAAATCTAAGTTAAACATTTCAGATTTAAGTTTCCGTTCATGTTTTTATTTAAATTCTCATTCTCAGATTTATTATTATTATTATTATTATTATTATTATTATTAATATTATTTAAATATGTAAATACTTTTATATAAATACACATGTATGTATCTCAATCTTTTGTATCATCAGAAAATATTTTATTCTTACTATTATTATTATTATTATTATTATTATTATTATCATGTTGACATAATTATTAACCTTTTGAGTGCTATAGACGCATATATGCGTTTGGTAAAAATTATTATAGTGGTCTACAAACGCAAATGCTTTTTTGTTAACATTAATATAAAATAATGTAATGTTTATATTAATAATTAAAAATAAATTATATATATATATATAATTTAATTTTATATGAATTAAATAATATTTATAAATTTTATATTACAATATAATTATTAAAATTGTTTTTTTGTTTTTAATTTAATTTAATTAAAATATAAATTTTTATTTATAAATATTATTATATAATATTTATCATTTAATATTATAATTTTATATAATTATAATTATATATTAATTATTCAAATATAATTTATATTAATAATTAAAAAAAATTAAGTAACGTTTATATTAATTAATTAAATTATATTCATGAAGAACAACTTGAATTATTAAATACAATTTATTATTACAATAATATACATATATAATTAATAATAAATTATTCTATTCCTATAGAAACATTTTAAGTAAAAATATTAACCACTCAAATGGTTAAATTTGTTTAAATATTTTATTATTATTATTATTATATGCAATTATTTGTTTACAGAGTAAAAGAAAAAAAAGAAAAAGAAATTATCGATGTTTATTATTTCTTTTACAAATTAATTTTTTTTTTTTGTATAAAGTTGTATAACGTTTTAATCCTATTCTAAAAGTAGTCTTTTATTAATTTATTTAAAACATTAAAAAGCTTCATATTTTAATAAGAAAAAAAAAAAAAAAAAGAAAAAAAGTAAAAGAAAAGAAGAAGAGGAAGAAAAAGAAAAAGAAATGAAAAAGAAATGAAAAGAAATGGAAAACTACAAAGAAAGGATTAAAACAGAAAGAAAAAAAAAGAAAAGTATAGAAAAATTGAGAACAATAGGGGAAACACATTTTACTGGTATTAAAAGTTGATATGCTTTTACGGAATAGTTTTTTTCTCTATTTTTATTTTTTTATATATATATATATATATTTTTTATAAAAGAAATCTTAGAAAGGTTTCCTTAGAAACCTTTCTATGGGAATTTAAAGGGTGAGTAGTATCTGAGGTAAGATATTTTTTTTTTTTACATTTGTAAGAGACAACTCGTTTATTTCCCTTTTACAATTTATTTCCATGAGATATTTCAGTTCTATGAAAAATATTAAAACGTTTGCCATGTTATAATATTTATCTTTTTAAAGTGAAATAAAAAAATAAAAATAAAAATAAAAAAACAATTATATTTTCTTTTATTATTATTATTTTTACAAATGGTATAATACAAATTTAATTTGAATTAAATTAAATTTAAAAAACAAATGTGTGTGTGTGTGTAAAAAACAATTTTCAAACAATTTTGAAACACCTTAAATATTTCTAAATAATAAAAAAATAATTTAATTGTTAATTAATTTTATATAATTTATTTAAATTGTTTTTTTTCATTGGTATCCTTCCTTTTAATTATTATTATTATAAATATTATAATTTCTTTTTTAAATTATTATGATCGTCATATTATTTAATTTTTATTTATTTAATATACTAATAATTTATATTATATTTTAATTATTATTATTATTATTATTATTATTATTATTATTATTATTGGCATTAGGAACTTGAATTTCATTCATTGCAACAAATACCAAATTCATTTTATTATTATACAATAAATTACATTTTTATTATCACATAAACATTTATTATTTTATTTATTTATTTGTTTATTTATTATAATAAAACCACATTATAATATTACTTTAATCTCATAACATTTTTCTATTTCTTAATATTATTGTCGAAAACACTTTTAGAATTAGAAACAGTTTGTCATTGTCAAATGAATATTTTGTTTGAATATGAACAAGAAAAACAAAGATAGGGGAAACTAAAGAAGGGTTGCAAATGGTTGCTGACGTGAGAATAATGATGGTGTTGGTGTTTGTAGTAGTGGGATTGTACAAACAAGTTTAACATGAGACGTAAGTTTGCAAAACATAGTACACAGTTCTTTTTTTATTGTCTGACGAGTGATTACGTGATTAATTAATTTATAGCCCTTTAGTGTATATGTATAAATATGTAAATCCTTTAGTGTTGGTGTATGTTCATTCATTTTGACCAAGAACTAATAATTAAACGTTTTGCACAAATGCACAAATGAATCTTTGGTATTCTAACTGCTAGTTCAGTAGTTTTCGACAACTTTGAAGAAGTGTGTGTGTGTGTGTATGAGTTGGGATACGTGTGATCAGCCTGACGAGTTTGTGGCTGACTTGTACTACTGCAGACATTATGGTATCATGCCAAAAATGCCTAATGGGTTACTTTTTTTTATCTTACCCTATATATAATCCTAACTTTATTTTTTTTTTAGGTGAATATTCGATTTGCGATGTATATTTAAATGATTGATTTATTTATTTAATAATTCAAATTTTTGTCTAAATGTTTAGAACAGTATTGGAACAATTATTAAAAATATTTACCTTAACATAATTACTAGATTATTACTTAAAAAAGAAATATCCCGAATATTTCATCTAAAAGTGATTAAATTAAATATTTAATATTTAATATTTTTATTAAATTATATATTACGAAGAAAAATATACAAAAATATTTAATATACTATGTTAGTTAATATTTAGTATACTAAAATCTATAAATAATAGATTAATATTAATTTGAACTAATGTTTAATAGGTTACTCTAATTTTATATATAATTTTATACAAATTAACAATTTAATATATAATATGAATTTTTTTATATATTGTTTAGATATCGATCTACCGATCTATCGACCTATCAAACTAACGATCTACCGATCTATCGACCTATCAAACTATCGACCAATCTATATATCGAACTATCCAAAAATCGAAAAATCGATATATCGAAAGAATCGATATATCGAAACTATCGATATATCGAAACAATCGATATATCGAAATAACCGATATATCGAAATAATCGATATATCGAAAGAATCAATATATCGAAAGAATCGATATGTCGAAACAATCGATATATCGAAATAATCGATATATCGAAACAATCGATATATCGAAATAATCGATATATCGAAACAATCGATATATCGAAACAATCGATATATCGAAATAATCGATATATCGAAACCATCGATATATCGAAACAATCGATATATGGAAATAATCGATATATCGAAATAATCGATATATCGAAACAATCGATATATCGAAACAATCGATATATGGAAATAATCGATATATCGAAATAATCGATATATCGAAACAATCGATATATCAAAACAATCGATATATCGAAACAATCGATATATCGAAATAATCGATATATCGAAACAATCGATATATCGAAACAATCGATATATCGAAATAGTCGATATATCGAAATAATCGATATATCGAAATAATCGATATATCGAAATAATCGATATATCGAAACAATCGATATATCGAAATAATCGATATATCGAAATAATCGATATATCGAAACAATCGATATATCGAAACGATCGATATATCGAAACAATCGATATATCGAAACAATCGATATATCGAAGCAATCGATATATCGAAACAATCGATATACCGAAACAATCGATATATCGAAGTAATCGATATATCGATATATCGAAATAATCGATATATCGAAACAATCGATATATCGAAACAATCGATATATCGAAATAATCGATATATCGAAACAATCGATATATCGAAACAATCGATATATCGAAATAATCGATATATCGAGATAATCGATATATCGAAACAATCGAAATATCGAAATAATCGATATATCGAAACAATCGATATATCGAAGTAATCGATATATCGAAATAATCGATATATCGAAATAATCGATATATCGAAATAATCGATATATCGAAACAATCGATATATCGAAACAATCGATATACCGAAACAATCGATATATCGAAGTAATCGATATATCTAGACAATCGATATATCGAAATAATCGATATATCGAAACAATCGATATATCGAAGTAATCGATATATCGAAGTAATCGATATATCGAAACAACCGATATATCGAAACAATCGATATATCGAAACAATCGATATATCGAAACAATCGATATATCGAAACAATCAATATATCGAAACAATCGATATATCGAAATAATCGATATATCGAAACAATCGATATATCGAGATAATCGATATATCGAAACAATCGAAATATCGAAATAATCGATATATCGAAACAATCGATATATCGAAGTAATCGATATATCGAAATAATCGATATATCGAAATAATCGATATATCGAAATAATCGATATATCGAAATAATCGATATATCGAAATAATCGATATATCGAAACAATCGATATATCGAAACAATCGATATATCGAAACAATCGATATATCGAAATAATCGATATATCGAAATAATCGATATATCGAAACAATCGATATATCGAAACAATCGATATATCGAAATAATCGATATATCGAAATAATCGATATATCGAAACAATCGATATATCGAAACAATCGATATATCGAAATAATCGATATATCGAAATAATCGATATATCGAAACAATCGATATATCGAAACAATCGATATATCGAAATAATCGATATATCGAAATAATCGATATATCGAAATAATCGATATATCGAAACAATCGATATATCGAAACAATCGATATATCGAAATAATCGATATATCGAAACAATCGATATATCGAAATGATCGATATATCGAAACAATCGATATATCGAAATGATCGATATATCGAAATAATCGATATATCGAAATAATAGATATATCGAAATAATCGATATATCGAAATAATCGATATATCGAAATAATCGATATTACTAAAAATATTACTAATCTATTACTATATATATTACTTAAAAAAATATATTTCTTTTCTTATTAATTGATTAAAAATCTACAAAGATTATCATGAAAATAATTTTAATTAGATCGACGATCGATAAATCGGTCATTTAATAAATCTTCAAGGAAATTCTGAATAATTGAACAAAAAACTGTATATATGTATATATATATTACATACGTAGCCTGATATAGCTTGAAGTTATATCTAATACTACTCGTTCCTTCCTTTCTTTAGAATTTTTCAATAGAAGTACCAAGCATTCATCTTTATACGTGTTCCATCACAAACCATCTTCTTCGTGGCTTACCACTGAAACTACCACTACCACTACTACTACTATTTCTACTACTACTATTACACAGCTAACTGGTACAAACCAATAAATTTTTTCTCAACGAACATACATTCTCATATACACACATATACACACATTCCAAGGGAATATATTTTTCGAAAGAAACACGAGATGAGAATAAATTTCGAGATAAGTAGATATAAGTTATGTTTATGTATATGTACATGTATGTACATGTATATCTATCTGTATGTATCTGTATGTACATGTATGTAAAAGTTAGAATACGTATCATCTATATTTTTGTTCATATATGTATGTTTAAATACATGTAAGTAAAGTCACGTTGTTGAGAGAATATTCGACATGTTCTTCTTCTTCTTCTTCTTTTTTATTTTTTTCTTTTTCTTTTTCTATGATATATAAAAATAGTTCAACGTCGTTTATTTCCTAAGAATAATAATAAAAACTATTGAAAAAAAAAACAAGTGGAAAAAAGGGGTAAGTTACTTAAAGATGATTTTCGTGTTGGAAAATTCGTTCAGAAACATAACCGAGATGAAAGACCATCATCATATCGATGGAATATGAAACGTAGTTTTATTCTTGTAAACGGAATAACCTAATGGACCCTTCCTTCCCTCTTACTCCATTTCTTTCGTTTTCTTTTTTTTTTTCATTTTTCCTTTTCTCTCTTTCTTTCTCTTTTACTCTTTTACTCTTTTACAACGCGACTACGACATAAGCAGAATTTCCTTTGAAATGGAATAAGAGTTTTCCGATCGGCCGTGACTTTGAAAGGCGAATCGTATTTCTCGATTGGAATTTCTTTTTCAAGAGAAGGTTTTAACATAAAAAAAAAAAAATAAAAAGAAAAAAAATAGAAATCCCTTTTTTTTATCTTAGGATGATTTTTCTTTTAAAGTCTTAATTTGTCTTTTAGTTACAATATCGTTTGACATTGACTCATCATGATTATTATTAATATTCTTATTGTTTATCCACGAATTTGATTGAAATTTCATGCTTTCTAATTTGATTTGATTTGTTTATAGTATTTGTTTATTATACTTTGTTATCAAAATCAATTTATTATATTACTTATCATCATTTTCTTTCTCTTTCTTTAATTCATTATTTAATATATTTTTTTCTTTTATTTACACGATGTATAATAAAAGTTCACACTAACGTAATATTCGACACGTTTCAAAAGAAATTGTATTATAAAAATGTCTTCTCGTATTGATATCATTTTTTTGGTCAAATATATATGTGTGTATGTAAGTGTATGTGAATGTGTTTGTGTAAAGCCATGATAAGCCGCTTATGTCGTATCGTGGTACACGAATCGTAACAACCCTTAAAAATGTTTCCTTCGATTGCGTGTGTTTTAAACCCCCTGTTGAAAATTTTCCTTTTCTTTTATTTCTCAATTCTTTTTTCTCATCTTTCAGACAAGTTCAAAAAAAGTTCTTTCTCTTTATTTTATTTTATTTTACGATTTTTTTTTAACTTAAATCCTGTAAATCTTTCTTCGATTAGTAAGAAAAATACAAACAACCAACGGCTACTATTATATTTTTCCATCGTTACATTTTTTGTTTTCTATTTTTACTATTTCCATCATATTTCCCATCATTTTATTTTCATCCCTTATTCTCTCGGATATTTTCTAAGAGTATACGTAGAGAAAGGGGGAGGATGAGTGTGGGGGTGAGTTAAGGGAGTTATGGGCTGAAATTTCGAAGCGTTTCCTATCGATCGGTATTGTTTAGTTTTACGTTATCTTGAAAATCCGATAATTTCAAAGTGTTTTCTCTCTCTCACCTTCTCTTTACCCCCCCCCCCCCCCTCCTCCCCTACCCATCCCCCCCAACAAGCTATTATATAATCGTTGCAAAATTGTATATCTCAAAATATGTATTATATATATATATAAACACATACATATACAGGTTGTCTCAAAAGTTCTTCTATCAAATTTAAATAACTCACAGATTCTTTTTTTTTAATTTGCACAGAATATTTTAAGAAACATATCATATGACTCGTATTATTTTTATTATTATTATTATGCATTAACATTAGAGACTCAAAAGTTCATTGCTGTAAATATCAAATCCCACCAGTGTTCTCGTCCCTGAGCCTGACCCCGTCCATTCGTGGTTTTCGTAGCCCATTTCTTTAAGATGCCGAAACAATATTGTCCTCCCATCTACGTCTCAGTCTACCCAATGGTCTTTTCCCGTTCGGTATACCGACCAGTATTTTATGCACCCCCCATGCACGCCTCGTGACACCTGCCCATCTTAATCGGCGTGATTTTACGACGTTTATGATGTCCGGTTTTGTTGTACATTTGGTGTACTTGTATGTTATCGAGGGTTGTCTTCATTCATTCGTTTCCTCATCGCATTTTGCACCGAACATTTTACGAAACAACTTGATTTTCGAAAAGCCTTCAATTTCTTTTGGTCCCGTAACGTAAGTGACACCACGTTTGGCTACCATGAAGGATTACCGATAAGATGATTGTCCTGTGTATTCTGATTTTCAAGCACCAAGACAACGACTCGAGTAATTTATGAAGCAGCCTGAGCGAATTTTTGAAACAGCCTGTATACATGTACGATATACATACACTTATACTTATGTATGTGTATTTTATAATATATGTTGTTGTTTTTTTTTTTTTTTTCATTTTTTTCTTTCCCCCATTGCACACGTTATGCAATAAAAACCGTAACGACGTTAGTTCATTTGCTCATTCGTTCGTTTTTAATTCGTCCGAAGGTATTGAAATTCAACAGGCATTGTTAAATATTAAATCGTTCGTCGACAATTCCGAGATAAAATGAAATCGAGTTTTATATCGAAATACGAGCCTGATATATATATATATATATATATATATATATATATATATATATATATATATATATATATATATATATATTATATACGTGTATGTGTAACATAGTGGAAAAAAACGCAACCAACCAACCAACCAACCAACCAACCAGCCAACCCACCTGGGTACGATTCATTTACATCATCGTTTTGCGTGATACCCTTTTTTGCAACAAACGCTAACGAACTGTTTCTCATTGTGGTGAGGTGAGGAAGTGGGGATGAGAGAGGGATTGGTAAAAAAAAAATACAAACATTTAACAAATACACGTTTGTCAAACAAATATTGTATATCTACGAACGAATAAACGTGTGATTTTATAAACTTCTATGAAATACGAGTTCACATTGACCAATCATTTGTTTGTGTGATCTATCAAATAAATAATGGTTTTAATTTAACAGGACGAGAAAGAGGGGCAAACTTTGATGTCAAAATTGATGGAACATGAAAAAAGTGGGGGGAAATAAGAAAATTGTAGAAAATTTCTTGGCTTATAAGAAACTTCCGTTTTAACGATTATGCGAACGAATGGCATTCACGTTTTGCAAATAACTTGAGAAACCTCTTTAAAATGTATGTCTCTTAACGTTCTCGTAATACCCTTTGTTTTGTGGAGAGGAGCATCATCTAAGAAAGTCGAGTTGAGAGTTGAAGATGAGGTCTTCAAGTTAAGGGTCTTCCCTTAAGGGTATCGAAAAGCTTCTTCTATCGAGAACAACTCGCAAGAATCTTCGAATGTGTCCTATCTATCTCTTATCTGATTCAATTTAAGAATTATATGAGTGGAGAGGATGAAGGGATGAAGGGATGGTTCTTCACCTTACGTTAACTTAACAAAAAAATATCATCAAAATCATCATATATTTAAGATAGAGGTTCAACTATGATGATACAAAACTAACAAGAAACGTTAGTAACCTCGTTGAGGAGGAAACATCAGGTTCAAGAGACCCACCCACAACCCACTCGAGTTCCTTAATTAGCAAGTTGATCTAGTTACGTCAAAGTTATATGGTGTGTTTCTTTAACACACGAAGAGAGAGAGAGAGAGAGAGAGAGAGAGAGAGAGAGAGAAGAAGAAGAAAGGAAATTATTTTACTTATCATTAAAATATATTGAAAAGAAATGAAAATTAAATAATAATAAAATCATTGAATTTAATTTTATCACAGATCCATCTGTTTCATCATTTGTTTTTATCGTAAAAAATAAAGCAAAAAAAACAAAAATTGTATGACGATTGATTGCGAAGACAACATCAGAACGTTTGCTTAAAAAAAAAGAAAATAAAAATGTTTGCATATCACACAAGAGTTAGAAATGAAACGTTTGTTCAAATAAACAAGTTTCGAGAATAATTTATTATAATATATAATAAAAATACGGCGCCTGTTCGTATGCAACCCTCCAGACACACTTTGAAAATGTTGCTAGCGAGTGCCATCTACTGGGACGGACATTTTTTTCAAGTCAAAACTGTTTATACACGTATGTATGACGGGTTGCCTATCTTTCGGGCAGATACAAAAAAATTCAGTCCCAACAGATGACGCTCGCAAGCAACATTTTCAACGTGTGTCTGGAGGGTTGCATTCATACAGGCGCGCATTTTTACAATAATTATAAAGAAATTAAATAATAAAACATTTTATTTTTTATAAATAATGATGATTTATAAATAATGATATGTTTGTCTATTTTTCTCTTTTTACGTAGTGTTAAGGCCGTTTCTTTTCCCCAATACATCACCGCGTTTCATTTTTTCAAATTACACCCATTCTAATGAAGTTTTCACTTCCAAAAAAAGAAATATAATGATTTGTTTCAGATAATGACGGGCCCTTTAGTGAATTACCTGTTAATGGTATCCTGTTTTACCTTCGTCAACGCTCGTACGTATTTAAACGTGTCAGGTGATATTCTATTAGGTGCCCTATTTCCAATTCACGGTAAAGGTATCTCAGGTGAAAATTGCGGCAAAATTAGGGTTAGTATTTGATGATCAAAAGAAAACCCAAAAATAAAAAAAGAAGAAAAAATATAATCAGGAAAATGGAAAGTTAATTAAATAATTCGATATTTCCATTGAATTCGTTTGATCCAGTTGGAAGATGGAATTCAACCATTGGAAGCAATGCTTTACACGCTTCAACAAATCAATCAGGATCCTAACATTCTACCGGGTGTACGTCTTGGTGCCGTTGCATTTGATAGTTGCGACAATCCAAATTATGCACTCGAGCAAGCATTGAATTTCGTCAAAGGTAAATTAATTCCATTGTCTTGGAATTTATAGTCCAGTCAAACAAATTTCAATTAGAAATTAAAGCTTTAAGGTTCAAGGTTTTTTCTATTTTTTTTAAATTATTTCATCCTTTAAGTTTTTCTATTTCATTTTTCATTTTTTGTTTGTTAGTTTGTAAAGAAATAGGATTTTTAACAAATTTCAATCAGAAATCTTCGTGAGGTTCCTTTTGTTTGTTTTTGTTTGTAAAAAAAATAGAATCTTATCTTATCTTAGATTATTTTATCTGAATTTTTATTATTATTATTATTATTATTATTATATTGTTATTTATTAGGTTTCATCGCTCATTCGAATGAATTTCACGTTAAGGAATACGAGTGCAGAGATAAAAGCGTACCAAAGTTTTCGAAAGGTGGATTCGACAAAATTGTTGCAGTGTTGGCAGACCAGTCGAGTTCGGTCACCATACAGGTAACTTTAACATTCTACCTACCTACCTACCTACCTACCCTACCCCTAGCTATCTCATCCTTTGAACTTTGTCCTTTCGTAAGGGATCAACTTTGTTAAACGAAAGACCAGAGGTTACTCTTTCCCTAAATGAAATTTATTTAGGAACCAAATACTCCTCGATTTTACTCTAATCGAATTTCAAAGACGAATAATTTATACAAACTTTGAATATTTAAACAAGAAATAGAAGAAGAAAGTTACTTTGAACATTTATCAAAATTATAAAGTTACATAAATTGTCTCTGTGTGTGTGTGTGTGCGTGTGTGTTTTATAAATTATTTATATTACACATGAACACAAAAAGAAAAAATAAATAATTAATGAAATGTGATAAAACAAATAAGAATTAAAATAAAAGAAAAATAATACATGGAAAATAAAAGAATAAAAATATTAAAAAATATTATTGTTATTAAATATATATATATATATATATATAATTTTTTTTAGGTGGCTTCAATGTTGAAATTGTTTTCAGTACCACAAGTATCGTATATGGCAACGTCACCAACACTGAGTAATAAAAAAATGTTTCCACACTTTTTCCGTACCATACCAAGTGACCTAAATCAAGCTCGTGCTATGTTAGAAATTCTTAAGTAAGTTTAAAAAAAAAAAAAAACCAAAAAACAATTTAACCAAAACTAGAGAAGATTATTAACCCCTTGACAAATACAAATTAAATGGAACTTGATGCAACCAAAAAATACTATTTAATTAAATAGTATTTTAAATAATTAATAAATTAGTAAATTAATAAAAAAAGATATAAAAATAATATTAGTAAAAATATTATTAAAAAATTAATAAAAAATACGAGTCTGACTCGTCTAACAGTGGCCTATGAAATGAATGACGAGTCTGACTCGTCAAAGTCTACAGTGGCTCATGAAATGAATGACGAGTCTGACTCGTCTAACAGTGGCCTATGAAATGAATGACGAGTTTGACTCGTCTAACAGTGGCCTATGAAATGAATGACGAGTTTGACTCGTTAAAGTCTACAGTGGCTCATGAAATGAATGACGAGTCTGACTCGTCTAACAGTGGCTTATGAAATGAATGACGAGTCTGACACGTCATTATATGTCAAGGGATTAATAATATCATTAATTTTGTTACTTAATTTTATAAGCATATCTAAAAAAAGCTAATATTACTTTAATTAAAGGAAATTCGAGTGGACATACGTTTCAGTGGTTTATTCGGATACAGAATATGGTAATCATGGTTACGAAACACTAATTTCCCTAGCTAGTTATTATAACATTTGCTTTAGTGCACCACAGAGAATTGACAAGGAACATTTTAAAGTGGATGATTATGACGATGTTATTCGTACGATTACAAGTAAAACTGACGTCAGAGGTACGTAAACAAATTTTTATACCTATAGTTTTTGCATGGCACCAATGTGAAATCACCAAACGTCATAGTGTTAACATTGGTTGTATTTTGAATGTTGATTCAACAGTGGTTGTACTTTTTGCTGAAAAATCAACGACCTTGTGCGTATTGGAAGCTGCAAAAAGATTAGGTGTTGGTACCAGATTCGTATGGATAGGAAGTGATTCATGGTCTAGTTCGAATCATCGTGATTTTGCTGACCTTGACTCGAGTCGTATGGATCAAGAAATGGCAGTATTGGAAGGTGCATTAGTTGTTCAACCATTATCCAGACAATTGTCTGGTTTTGATAAATATTTCACAAGTTTGACATTAGAACATGAAACAATTAATCCATGGTTTGGTGAATTTTGGCGAGAATATCATCGTTGTGATAATAATCAAACTCAGGTATTAATATCAAAGTATTATTATAAATTTAATAAATATTAACATTGATTTTTTTATTTTTTTTAGCATACCAACATTACAGATGAAGATTCATACGTGTCTTGTCGGGACATTAATTTGAAGATTAATCGTTCGACTGGTTACAAACAACAAAAGTTTTTACATTTCGTCAGAGATGCAATTTATTCCGTTGCATATGCACTTCACGATATGCAACAAGAAAAATGTGGGACAAATTATTCAGGAATTTGTTTGGAAATGAAACACATCGATGGAATTGATTTAACGCGTTACATTCAAAACGTTTCTTTTAAAGGTATATTACATATCTTAACATGTCAGTCATTAGTGACTGACACTAGACTTCAGTTTAGGCCACGTCAGTCATTAATGACTGACAACGTATGACATGGATATATCTAAGCTACACGCGTGGCCTGACGGGGACTTCCTTAAAAATGATCGTGACGCTCAACGTGTTTATTTTATTTAAATCAAAAATGTCATTACATTTTTAGATGATGCAGGAAATAAATTTCGATTTATGGATGGTACAGATGGTCCCCCAAGATATTCCATTTTAAATTATCAAAAAAATGACGATGGTGCTTATCGATGGGTTGTAATTGGTAATTACACAGGTATGATACTCAACCAATTTTTATGTTCATTTGAAAAGAAATAAATAAATGAATTTTGTTTTTGTTTATAGAAGACGATGACAGAACCCCATCATTGTATATAGAAACAGAATTAATGAAATATCGAAATCAAACGGAAGGTGGTAGAATGAACTTTCCAAATTCGACTTGTTCAAAACCATGCCAATCAAATCAAGTTATTGTACCTGAGAAACAAGATTATTGTTGTTGGAAGTGTCGTAAATGTGGACTTTATCAATACAAGGTGGACGAGCACAGATGTGAGGATTGTCCATCTGGTACACGACCAACGGAAGATGCCAAACATTGTGACCCAATTCCAGAAGAATATATCGATTATTATAATCCTTGGGCTATTGTTGCTATGGTTGTTGCTACTATTGGTCAGTTCATAAATAAAATAGAACTTTTATTTATCCTTAAATAATTTCAATGTTCAATAATAATTAATATTATATTTATAGGTATAATATTAACCATTTACGTATGGTTTGTATTTCGAATTTATGATAAAACACCTGTTATCAAAGCATCAGGTCGTGAATTGTCTTCCCTATTATTATTAAGTATTCTAGCATCATTTTTAATGACATTTGCCATAGTGGCTGAACCAAAAACTGAAACCTGTGCTATTACCAGATTTGGTATTGGATTTTGTTATACTTTGTGTTATGCAGCTTTGGTCACCAAGACTAATAGGATTCATAGAATATTTAATAATATTTCATACAGTCCACGTAAATCAAGGTAAGATTTGTAATTAACACAATGTGAATCTTTAGAAAAATTCTCGTCAGGCCACAGGCCTTATTTTGTATTGAAAAGATGTGAATGTGTCAGTCACTGGTGACTGACGTGGCCTTAATTGAAAGTTTAGCGTCAGTCACCGATGGCTGACGTGGCGCTCAACATGTTAAAAAGTGCATCTTTTTACAAAACGTTTATTTTATTATATTTTCTAATTAATTTTATAGATACACCAGTCCTAAATCACAATTGTTAATAACAGGAATATTAATAATACTTGAAATAATAGTAAATATTACGTGGCTAGTAACTGTACCACCATGGGTGACACACGTTTATCCAACGAGAGATACTCGATTAAGAATTTGTCAAGGTCTCGATGATACATCCTATATGATTAGCCTAATCTATCCTTTCGTACTTATAGGTAAGACAATAAACAATCATTGAATTATTTCATAAATATAAAATATATAATTTTTTATCAACAGTAATATGCACCATTTATGCCATAAAAACGAGAAAATGTCCAGAAGGTTTTAATGAAACGAAACATATAGCATTTACTAATTATACCATAATGGTTTTATGGTTGGCATTTGTACCACTTTATCTTGTATCAAACAGCAACGCAATAAGGGTTGTAACCTTGGCATTATCATTATCCCTTAGTGGTTTGGTTCAACTTGCTTGTCTATTCTTTCCTAAGATTTATATTGTACTAATTAAACCTGAGAAGAACACTAAGGAATTGGTTATGGCACACCATAGAAGTTCCTCTTATTTACCAACACCTGCAACCCCAGTTGTAGCATTAAATGGTAATCCATTTATATTTCATAACGCGGAACAGAAACCATGACCATTGGAATTGTCAGAAAGCTCTGGCGAATGGTTTCATTCAAATGAATAATTTGAAACAATGAAAGCTCTTTTTCAATGCTTTAATTCAACTATAATAATAATAATAATTTATATTTATTATTTTTAATGGGTATTTTATATATTTCAATAGTTTTATTTAATATTAAATGCATTATAGCTTGAATAATGTTTAATGTCTTTTATTTTATTTGTTTTTTATCAATATAAGTATTGTTTTTTTTTAAATTAATTAAATTATAAATATTATTCTATTATTTTATTTATTTATATATTATTGTATTATTTATTATATTATAAATTAATTAAAAATATTATCATTGCTATCTTTAATATTCAATTAAATTTTGCACGCTGTTAATGTTCAAATTTGAATATACAAAAAAAAAAAAGACAAAACAATTCAATCGAATTTTTATTAAATTAAAAAAATGTTTAATCTTTAATAATTAAGATTAAAAAAAAATTAATATAAGTATTGTTTTATTATTTAAAAAAAATATATTCTTATATTATCATTGCTATCTTTAACATTTAATTAAATTTTGCACGCTGTTAATGTTCAAATTTGAATATACAAAAAAAAAAAAAGACAAAACAATTCAATCGAATTTTTATTAAATTAAAAAAATGTTTAATCTTTAATAATTAAGATTAAAAAAAAATTAATATAAGTATTGTTTTATTATTTAAAAAAATATATTCTTATATTATCATTGCTATCTTTAACATTTAATTAAATTTTGCACGCTGTTAATGTTCAAATTTGAATATACAAAAAAAAAAAAAAAGACAAAACAATTCAATTGAATTTTGATTAAATTAAAAAAATGTTTAATCTTTAATTATTAAGATACAAAATAAAAATAAAATAAAACCATCGACTATACATATCGTTATAATTAAGATAATATTATAGTGATATAAATTTAATCAACAAAATATAATTAATATAAATAAGCTTTGACGAATGAACGAATAATTATGAAATAACTTTTTTTAATTATAACAAACTGTTGATGAGAAGCTTTATAATCTAATTATTAATCACAGATAAGATGATAATGATAATACACAGATATATAATTATGCATTATTAGACCAATCCGATTCTTTGCTTCCTGTGATGCAAGTGATACGTACATTTATGATAAAAATCTCAAACATATCGAAACTTGATGAACTTGATCAACACACACAAACACACACATATATGTATATTTATAAATATTTATTTAAATTGCTTCATTATACAACATTTAATATATTAAATAATTAATTAATTAATTAATTAATTAATAAAACGCACAGTGTCCAATCATATTACCGTAAGCAGTAAAATCAAAAGGAACTTATATTTTAAAAACAACATGTTTCTAAAATCAAATTATATGAATAAAATGAACATTATCTAGATAAATGTTTCTCAATTAACACTAGATTGCCCGAGATTTCTTGTATAGCTATATTGCCCAAAAACAGTCAAAATGACTGCATTGTGAAAAAATAACTAATGTGTAAACAAATTTGTTTAAAATTAATTTTTAATATTTCTTATATTATTTACAGTTATACAACAAGTTATTAGTAAATATTAACAATAAAAACCAAATTCTAAGAAATTGTGTCATTATATACATAATTGTTTTTCTAATTGAAAATAAAAAACAGTCAAAATGACTGCCTTGGGCAATCTAGTGTTAATGATCTACAGAATCACATTTAAATGATCATCCAAAAAATTCAATGATTTCATTATTTTGATAACAATTTTTATTTTATTTCAACATTCTGTACAATTTGTTTAATATTTCATTTGATTGATGATAACAAAATGTTTGATTGATTTGCAACCATGCAATGAACAAAGTGAGAAACACTTGCCTAGATAATTTATTAATTAACTTTTACGAATTTAATAAAAAAAAGCACATAGGTATTATAAAATATATATATATATACACACATATGTATAGATTTACATGCATATACATAAACCAACGAAACTAATGAAACTAATGACCAAAATTTGTATATATAATATATTATATATAATATACTAAATGGGTTATCAACAAAATACTGACATTTAAATTATTATTCTTAATTATATGTATATATAAAAAATTAAAATAAAATAAAACAAAAAATCTGATGCATGCATAAGATAGAAATATTTATTTAACACGTTGAGCGCCACGTCAGTCATCGGTGACTGACAATAAACTTTCCATTTAAGCCATGTCAGTCATTTGTGACTGACACTGTTTACATTTTTCAATACAAAGTAAGGCCTGTGGCCTGACGAGGATTTCCTTACAAATGGGCATGGCGCTCAACGTGTTAAAATGTTTTTGTCAAAGATATTAATAATATATATTTATCATAATAATTTTTATGGGAAAGTATGAGGGAGAGGGGGGGGAGGAGGAGGAGGAGGAGGAGGACTGGGGGAAATATTTAATAATAAACACTCTGACGAGTGTTATTGTTAATTGTTATATTATTAATAATATTAAAATCGAAGACAGGATGGAATTAAAAATCATTTTTTTAACGTTATTCAAGTACAAGGATTTTCAAAAAATGTAAGTACAATATACAATACAACAAGGTTTAAAAACCTTTTTTGCGCTATATTCATGAAAATATCATTAATTTAACAAATATAATAATATTATTATTATTATTATGATAATTGTAATATATAATGATAATAATAATCTTAATAATAATCATAATAATATAATTACACAGTAAACATTTTGTAATATAATATCTAAATATCTGTACAACATATACAGCCAAAAAAAAAAAAAAAATAGAAGAATATTTTTCGACGACACGTATTTTATCATCTGTGATGCAATGTAGTGGTCGAATTATTTATTTACCTTTATTAATTAAAAGAAGATCCATCGACAATTTGCAAGACATGAAATATAATCTGCACTATTATTTTTTTCCTTTTTTTTTCTTACAAGAACAATTTTTTCTATTATAGGGGAAAAAAAGAAATCATTTTACGGCGGTACAACAAATGTGGAAGAAATCTCATTTAATATTATTTTCAATTTGATATTCAATTAAAGCAACATTTCGCGTGTTGTTTTTAATCAATGATACATTGATTTGTTTCAAATTTAACAAACATTACAATCAAGTTTAAGAAAAAAAATGTTTCAAGTTAAATATTATATCTATATATATATATATATATACATGTTATTTTTTGTTTCTTATCAGAGACAATATTTTGCATACAAATATTGAAATTTAAAAATTGTTTAATACGTTGAGCGCCACGTGAATTCTTACGGAAATCTTCGTCAGGCCACGTTCAGTGTCTGAATGAGTGTAAAAGTTGATTGTCAGTCATATATGACTGACATGGCCTGAATATGAAGCTGATCGTCAGTCACCAATGACTGACGTGGCCTGAACGTAAAGACTGGCGTCACTCACCGATGACTGACGTGGCCTGAACGTACAGTCTGATGTCAGTCACCAATGACTGACATGGCTTGGATGTGAAATTGATCGTCAGTCACCAATGACTGACATGGCCTGAATGTGAATTTGATCGTCAGTCATTGATGACTGACATGGCTTGAATGTGAAATTGATTGTCAGTCACCAATGACTGACATGGCCTGAATGCGAAGTTGATCGTCAGTCATTTATGACTGACACGGCCTGGGTGTGAAATTGATCGTCAGTCATTGGTGACTGACATGACCTGGATGTGAAGTGGATCGTCAGTCATTTATGACTGACATGATACTCAACGTCTTAAACAATTTGTATTTTTATTATCTTCTAATTATTATTAGTGCAAAAAAGTATTATTATTATTATTATTATATAGAATACTTTACGTTAAAAAATATTTATAAAATTGGAAAAAAGAGTAAAAAGGGGGCACGAATTATTTGATCCTGCCATTATTTAAGATTGTCGAACAATTCTTTACAAAAAAACAAATGAAAAATATCTTTTTTTTTTCTTTTTCTATCCAAAAGTCCAAATCTTATTATTTCACACACACATATATACACACACACACGTTTAAAATCCCACTTATTGAAATATATCCTTTTAATTATTATTTAATTAATTCGATCATCACAATTATTTTCTCTCAAATGGATACAATTATTATTAATTAATTCGATTTTTTTTACAACAACAACAACAACGCGATTCTTAAGAATGTAAAACGTTCTTAAGTTACAAAATTAATCCAACAATCGTTTATTATTTTATTTAATTATTATTATTATTAATTAATTAAAATCTAAATGATATGTGTGGTGTTGTGTTATTGCTCGTTTGTCACGCATAATTTCAATTAAATTTATTGAAGAATGATTCAAAATTTTATCTACTATTTGTTTTTTTTTTCTTTTATCTTACATTTCTAACATTTAAAATCTATTTTATAATACAACTTAACATTATTGCTCATTCATATATAAACAATTTTTTTTTAGTAATACAAATTACTTAAGTACTCCCCCTATTTTTTTGTTTTGTTTTAAATATTCTATAAACATTTCAATATATGTAAGATGATAAAAATAACTTACAAAAAATATAGTAATAAGATTAATAATAAAAAAAATAAAATAATAATAATAAAACGATCAGATCAATGATCAAACTTCAATCAATTCTAATTTCTAAACATTAACTCGATATTATAATTAATTAATACTAATCGATTTAAAACGACGCATATTTATAAATGTCTCATTAAAATATACATTTAAAAATAATACAGTTACAAACCTAACTAATTTTAATTATACAGGGTGTTCTAAAAGTCATAATAAAATTACTTTGTTTTAAAAATCAAGATAATTGAAAATATGATAATTCGTATGATAAATATAAACAATTGTTGAATGCATTTTTTTTTCGTACAATTATATGATTAAAATGATTTTCAAAACACCTAGTGTTTAATATATCAATTTAGTGAAAAAAAAATGATTCATGGTAAAGTAATTAAAATATGATTTTCTTTAGCAGCTCGTTACCGAGGAAAATTACTTGGAAAAGTACTCACAAGAACTAAAGTGCTTTTCAACGATATTCATATTCACTTTGTAACTCGTCAAAGGTATATAAGGTAAAGCATTAACTTGTTTCACTTCAACAGAATTTCTATTAAAATCTGCTAAGTAGTAGTAAAGTCTTAACATAAACTTAAATAGTATTTTAAAATAGATTTTATGAACAGGATGATTAATTGTTACTTCAAAAACGATCCCAAAAGAAAATCTTAACCTAAATACATATACATATAATAGGTATAGTAAGAGCTGCCAAGGGCAAAGGTATAATATCTTCATTTCTGGAAGACTATGATCGTCATTTTAAAACGATCAAATGATTCAAACTTCTTTAATCTAATTACGTGCAATAATGTGCGTTTTATGTGTGCATGTGTGTACCAGTATTTTATCTAAATCTCGTTTTAACACGTTGAACGCCACGTCAGTCATCGATGACTGACAATTAGACTTTACGTTTAAGCCACGTCAGTCATCGGTGACTGACATTAGACTTTACGTTTAAGCCACGTCAGTCATCGGTGACTGACATTAGACTTTACATTTGAGCCACGTCAGTCATCGGTGACTGACATTAGACTTTACATTTGAGCCACGTCAGTCATCGATGACTGACATTAGACTTTACGTTTAAGCCACGTCAGTCATAAGTGACTGACATGTTCACATTTTTCAATACAAAGTAAGGCCTGTGGCCTGTCGGGGACTTCCTTAAAAATAGGCGTGGCGCTTAACGTGTTAATTAACTAACACTAACGATAATGTCGTGAATAATAATTTAATTTATTTACTAAGGACGACAAGAATTAATTATGAAAAAAAAAGAAACGAGAACAATTCCTTGCGATTAGATTAAATATTACAGGGACGTATTCATTTTATAAGGCACAGGTGTGTATACATTAAAAAAAGGGTTCTTTTATTTAAAACCTGTTTTTTTTTTTTTTTGGTTTTTCTTCAATACGCACAATTTTTTTTTAAATATTTTAATTTGATTATATTTTCAATGGAATTGAAATTAAATTTTTATTTATGTAAATTGATTACGCGCGTTACGATAAAATATATCATAGAAAGTAAAATAGTGGAATTAATTTCATTTTTTTCTTCTTTTTGCATAAATAATTAAGTCGTCCTATGCAAAACGTGTAATCACGTTTGCTCCTAAGGCCTTTCATGGACGGAATGGCTGATAAGGAAATATATATATATATATATTTTTTTTGTTATCTTTTTAAAATGATTATTAACCCTTTGTGTACTGAATTTTTTTGATAATTTTTATATATAACGAATTTAATTTGTTACTGTAATTCTATATGAATTAAATATGTAAATGTAATACATTTTATTTGTAATATATTGTTGCAACAATATTTCAATTACAAAAGTATAAATGAAATAAAATAGAAATATTTATAGATATATATATAATGAACTTTTTAAATTCTGATGACGAGTCAGACACGTCAAATGTACCCAAAGGGTTAAAATACTATTGAAACGAAGTATCAAGATGGTATTATTATATATATATGTATACTAAATTATTAATTATTGTTACGAATATATAAAGTACTTAAAGATAATATTGTATTTTTATTATATTTTTTTTTCGCGATTAAATTCTATTATCAAGGAAATTTACGCGAAGGTGTGTTTGCACTCCTCCGGCGCGATGACGTCATTTAGAAAAAAAAAGGTACGTCATATAGTGAATATTATAAACATAAAATTATTTAAGTCACACAGCCGCTCGGTTCGCTAACGCACGAAAAAAAAAAAAAAAACAAAATAAAACGTTTCGTTCGTTGCTTCTCCATTTCTT
Source organism: Polistes dominula (assembly GCF_049000335.1). Taxonomy (NCBI): domain Eukaryota; kingdom Metazoa; phylum Arthropoda; class Insecta; order Hymenoptera; family Vespidae; genus Polistes; species Polistes dominula. Next base: position 1,380,131 of record NW_028301058.1, on the reverse strand, counting down.
ATTTCTTATCATACTTTTCTTTTTTTTGTTTCTTTTTTCTTTTTTTAACGCGTTAGTAGTTCAAACGGTTTATCTGTACATTACACATTTTTTCTAAGTTTCGTAATACTTAAAAATATTTATTAAAAATTAAGAAGAAGAAGAAGAAGAAAAAAAAGAAAAAAAAAAAGAATTAATGATATAATGATAAATAATATTTACAATAATAAATTCTGCAAACACGAGTCAAGTAATTAAAAAAAAATATATATATATTTCCTATGATTTATTTTATATTTAAATTATTTAATAATAATATAAAATAAATTTATATGTTTTATCTTAATTTTAATATTTTTTATTTAAATATTTATATGTTTTGTTTTATGTAATAATATTTTATTTAAATTTAAATATAATATATAAATTTATTTTATATTTCAATTATTCCATAATAATATAAAATAAATCATATAGAATCTATATATATATATATTTTTTTTTCAAGAAGATACTGTATATATATAAAAAAAAATACTAACATCTAATACCTACATTTTGTCGCCCATTATGATTATTTCTATAATTTATTATAGAAAAAAAAAAAAAAAACAAACAAACAAACAAAAAGAAGAATTAAATATTTCCTATAGAAAAATTCGAATCGTAATTATGCATTTGTTGCATCCTAATTTGTTTGTTGTTGTTCAAAAAAAGTAACGTGAATTTCTTTTGTTAATGTAAAATTGTTCTTTTTCTGGGTAATAATTTTAAAAGGAACTCTCACGTTTGGTACGAAGCTGTGCAGCTTCAGGACTCGGTGTCATGGCAGGATTATCATAAGCGTAATCTAATGTTGTATCCTCGCTAGGATGTCTCCTTGATAAGGGTGTACTAGTTGTATTAGGTGTACTATTGCTGTTTGAATTATCCTCCGAGGAAGATACGGTCGCACTTATCGTCGGCATTGTTAATTTCAAATTATTTTGATTATTGTTTGGATTATTATTTTTTACATTACCATTTTCAACGTCGTCCTGTACCTTGTTGTTGTTAGTTGCCTTCTGAAATTTCATCTTATTAATTATAAGTACCTTTTTCTGGTATATTTTTATTCATTATATTTTAATTATCTTTTCGTTTTTTTATTTGTAATTCAATTTTATTAGTTATTATTATTATTATTTATTTTTTTTTATAGAAATAATTTTTTACCAACCTTGACCCATTTTTTGGAGAAAACGTTACGTATCGCATTTCCAATTTTGTCGCATCTTATAAAAGTTTTGATTAGAAGAAATACAATGACCATAATTGCCAAACATGTTAACGTTAATGTAACGCTTAACAAAATACGTAGTCTGTCGACTTCTCCTGAAAAATATTCAAACTGTTACTTATCCGTTTGACGATAAAATATTATTTATAATTCATAAGAGAATTATTACACACACACACAAAATAACACACACACACACGAGGAAGTAAGTAAATTTTCACTTACGAAATCAACGAAGCGTTATGTGTTTTCTTTCAACGATTAACACGATTTCCCTTTATACTTTTGATAAGAAATTTATTTCATGACTTTCACGGTGTATAAAATTGACTACCATGTGTTTGTAAGTGAAAGCGATTTTTACTTAACTATAATATACATTGTTTTTAAATTATATAGTAACATAACAAGAGTGTATAATTTAATGTTACCCAGAAGAAAATGACAACACGTTATAACTATACCTTTCTCATTAACATAAATAAAATCTAGCGGTTACTAAAAAAACGTAATTTGAAGTTATGCTAATTTCTTGATACTGAATATGTTTCAGGTTCTATAATATAACTCAACATAATTAATTAAATGCATTAATTAAACACCCAATGTGTATTTATGTTCAATTATATGATTAATATTACAAATTTATATTATTTGAATTATTTGCAATGATAACAATCCCCACCATATATTAAATAAATCATTTCTTTAATTATTTCCAATAACGAGTGAATTGTTTTTTTTTTTAATGAATTTGTAGCTTTAATAATTAATAAAAAATGATAAAGTTTCGAGAAGATGTTTGATTTCGATAAAATATAGTCATCTTCTAAAAGTCGTTGAAATCACCAGGACTCGGGACGAATTATATTCGTTGTTTTTTATTTGAAAGGTTGAAAGGATGACTCAACGATGAATTAGCATTCACCAGAGGTATAAACTTACCTCTTAGCTGATCGTACTGGTTCAGTTCCTCACGAAGTGCATACTGGTTTAGTTCTCATACGAAGGGCGTATCGTTGATCATAAATATATTCTGAAATATAAATTATATACATGGCCCGAAATTCATTTTGATCCATTTATTCTTCGGTTCTTTATTATTTTTTATTATTCATAAATATCAGTAATATTATTAGATTCATATATATATATATATATATATTTTATTTATACTAATATTCTGAATAAACCTAGTGGAAAATATAATTGTACAAAAACAAAAGTACACATTGTTTTAACAATATTACATTTTCAATTGTATTTTATATTTTAATTTGGAATTGTATTGTACATTTTAATTTGGAATTGTATTGTACATTTTAATTTGGAATAGTATTGTACATTTTAATTTGGAATTGTATATTACATTAAAATTTTGAAATGTAAGTTGCATTTTTCATTGCAATTTTCAAACAATACGTTAGTGCAAAAATGTAATTCAACATTAAAAGTATAACATTACAATTTGATATTTTATTATTATGATGTAATATAAACGGATGATAGATATCAAACTAGTATTTTACATATCTTAATAACACATAGATAAAAAAAATATATATGAAAAATATTTATGAAAGAAATAAATGAACAGGATGAAATTAAACGATCAACTACCACAAGTGAAGTTATTCAATCCCTAAGAAAAAGATCTAACATTCTCACCCTGTCACGTTTCTTGATAAAACATTATGATTGATCACCGAGTATCCAAAAACATTGATCTCAAAAGAAGAATAGAAAAAGTTATGTTCTATAACTTCTTGATCGAAAGAAAGAAAGAAAGAAAGAAAGAAAGACAGAAAATCTATTCAGGTTTCCTACCTGCAACGTCATCCATAGAACAAGCACCATTAATGAATAGAAAAATGATCGAAAAAATTCACTAGAAACGATCTTTACAATGTTACAACGATACTAATCAAAGAAATGATGAATAGATGATGAACTTTTCAAAAAAAAAAAAAAAAAAAAAAAAACAGAAAAATAATAATGAAATAAACAAATAGAAAAAAAAAACAAAAATGTTGAATTGAATGATTGAAATTAATTGAAAATTCACAATTTGTACAATTTTTCTACATCAGACTTATGGAGTTTATTACCTGATGATAGAATATCAAAGGAGAACAAAAAAAAAATGGCGTCAGTTGTTTAAATGCGCAAGCGTATGATGTTTAGAGACATACAGTTCGACTTTAAGTTGCTTCCTAGCAACCTGCTTGCAAACAAAACGTTAGAGACGGTCGTTACCTTATTCAAGTTACTTGAGTAAAAGGAAGGAAGGCATCGACCGGATCGACCAACCGTTCACTATGTTTCGCGTGAGGAACGCGATGACTATAACCAAGTGAAGAGGAATGAAGAGGAATGAAGAGGAATGAAGGAGGAAGAGAATGAGGTGGTGGAAGTAGAGAAATTACTTGGGAAAATCCTGATTTTCTTATTCCTACAAAACATATTATACACGATTGTACGATTGTACGATTTTTTGCAAAGTTCTATTGATTTAAATAATACTTTCAAAGATAATACTTTATTACATTTAATTTTATATAAAATATTAAATTTTTTATATAATTAAAATTATATATATATATATTTTTTTAAATTAATTTATATAATATAAAATTTAAATTTTTTATATAATAATATTTAAAAAAAAATATTACCTAAATACCTTCAAATACCTTCAAAGATACTACTTTTATAAATTTAATTTTATATAATAATATTAAAAAAAAATAAAAAATACTACCTAAATACCTTCAAATAACTTCAAAGATATTACTTTTATAAATTTAATTTTATATAATAATATTAAAAAAAAATAAAAATACTACCTAAATACCTTCAAATAACTTCAAAGATACTACTTTTATAAATTTAATTTTATATAATAATATTTAAAAAAAAAAAAAAAGAAAATATTAAAAAATATAATTGAAGTATTATCCAATAGAAAAAACGTCAACATAATTAAAATTCGATAATAATATATTTTTAAATAAATAATTATAAATATATATGAGATATGTTTGAGAATGGGTAAGAATATTCTGAATAATTCTGAATAATTCAATACATGGTTGGTTGGTTGGTTGGTTTTGTTGGTTTTGTTGGTTTGATTGGTTGATTACTTGCTCGACAAGTCTTTCCTATCAAAGAATAAGAAAAATAGCTTAACGCGTAGTAGCATTTACAATAAGAATCGATTTGGAAGGTAGTTTGAGATAACGCCTAATACCTTATAGTATGTATCTAATAGTACATAGTATATAAAGTGACTCATTGGACTCGCGATTATTTCGTTCGTTATGTATAATATATCTATATATATATATACATAACGTACATATCTACACACTTATCTTTTTCTCTTCTAAACTGATGTAGAATGAAAAAGTAAACTAGGTCAACATTGGCATAATCGTTTAAACGTATTACTCAGGGTTCTTCTACTGTTCGTTATATGAAATTATCTTTGAAGTTTTGAAAAGTTAAACAACAAATTCTACGAGATGATTTAATTTTCAATTATTACAGTGTATAATTCTAGAAACTATTTACGTTTTTTTTTTTTTTAATGAAACTACGAATTTACAAATTTTTTTTCATTTTATTTAAACTTGAAAAACATTTACAACTGTTATTAATAATTATTGAATTATAATAAATTTATTTATTGTATATTTGAATTAAAATAATGTTTACTGAATTATAATAAATTTGTTTATTGTATATTTCAATGAAGATAATTTTTACTGAATTTATTATATATGTATTTAATAAATAATAATTATATTTTAATATTAATTATAATATATTTAATTGTTATATATAATATATTATATTATATATAATTATATTATATATATAATTAATATACTAATATATATATATATTAGTGTATTGTATTTTTATATATATATATATATATATATATATATATATATATATATATATATATATATATATATATATAATTAATAAATATAATTAATTGTTAAATATAATATTTAAATTATAATAAATTATAATAAAAATTGTAAAAATATAAATCTATCTAATTATCAAAAATATTATCAAAGTTAAACAATTTCTAATTAGTCTGACGAATAATGATAAAAAAATGTTTGATTAAGAAAATACATATGTATTTGCTGTATAGTAATTGGTAGTTACAAGATACCTGTTTGTGTTAATAGATTATGTCAACTTTATGTACGACACCTGACGTAATAATTCGTCCTCCATCACCTCATCCTTTCTATTTGTTCGTTTTTTTTCTTTTTTGAAAGTATCGAATATCTTTTAAAGATCAAATATTTCAATTTGAATTACCTTATGCTTAAAGGTACAAAAAAGGTACAAAGGGATTCTTCTTCTTGGATGTAGGAGAAGTCTCGATTGAAAAGAGAAAACGATCAACGTTAGAAAAAAACCTTTTTTTACCCTCTAGACTTTTGCCTTTGCGAACAAAAGAGGATGTTTTAGCTGTTAAAGGACAGGGCCGTATTTATGTTGATTTGAATTTCTTGCAATCTTTCAAAATATATCTTCGAAATGATATTAAAAAAAAAAAATAAAAAAATAAAAAGAATCATGGATAAAAATAAAGAAACAAAATGTAAAGAAAAAACGTATGAATTTGATTAACCACAAAAAAAAAAAAATCCCAGGTAAAAATGATAACAGGTATGTATATTATAAAATACGGTATATCAATCCGATTAACTGTAACCACAGTGAAGACAAACTTATTAAACAAATAAATAAATAATTATATAAAAAATCGACAAAAAATTAAACAAAAAAAAATACAAAATATGCAATAAATAATTAAATAAAAAATACAAATAAATGTATAAATTAAAACTGATTAAAATATATTTACTTTTAGGTGTGCACGCACGCATAATTGTGTTGGGTTTTAAAGAAGGTTTGGTAAAAGTATGAATGCGGTCCTGGCGTGGTCGAGAGGCAGAAAAAGGAAAAGGTGTACAAGAATAAAAATGAAAATGAAGATGAAGAGAAAGGTGGAGAGCAGAAGAAGAAGAAGAAGGAGGAGGAGGAGGAGGAGGAGGAGGAGGAGGGTGAGGTTCTTTGCAAAGACGCAACGAGAAGGAAACGTAATCGGAGGCAAGGTGTAACGCGAGATGTTGAATAAAAGAGGCCTAGCATGAAAGTGTGGTGATGGTTGGTGGGGTTCCTTCGGCTTGCTCCCACGAAACTCAATACATACAATTTTTAAATTACCTATATCATCCCTCTTCTTCTTCAAAAAAAAAAAAAAAAAAAAAATTGAATAGTTGTGGGTAAGAAGGGCAATTGAAAGAAATTTGTTTCAAGAAGGTGTCGATAATGTTAGCTTTTAATACTTAACAGATTCAAGGTTAATTTCAATCATTTTTTTACTGCACAATTTGAAAGAAAGAAAATCATATTTTTTATCTCTGACATAAAAACAATAAAAAAATAAAATAAAATATAATACATTAAAAAATATATATATATATTAAATAAATATATTAATATAAAAATATATTAAATAAATTATTAAAAATAATATGTTAAAAAAATATATTAAATACTCAAGTATTTATATATATATAATATATAAATATATTATAAATAAATATATAATAAATATATAATAAAATAAATATAAAATTTATTAAATATGTTATTTATCAAAACTTCATTCTCATTACCACATAAATTACATACTATCAACTTTATATTATTATTATTATTAAAATATATCTGAGATTAATTTATTTCAATAAAATTTTCTTTCTCTCAAAACTCAGATAGCAACCGACGAAATTGATGCGTTTCTTAGAACGAAGAAAGAAGAATGAAGGAGACTATTTTTTCTTTTCTTTTTGCTATTTGTCAAAAAAAAAAAAAAGGAAAAGAAAGGAGACTCTCCTCCCAAGTAGACGAAGATGCCAAAGAAGAAAAAAGAAAAAAAGAAAAAAAAGAAAAAGGAGGTATATAGAAGCCGGTGAGTCATCAAGCTGGTTCGTGGGAAGCCAACGGGGACGGTCAGGTGCAAAGTCAATGGACGCGGTCCTCTCGTCGAGAGTATAGGACGTATATATGCGTTCCGGTCAAGATTTGCGGAAAACAGGTATAGTAACTGGACAGGAATAAAAAATCATTTCTGTGTCATGCTACTGGACATCATATTTAAATATATTTACTATCTATTTTGCATTTTCTTTTTTTTATGTTCTTTCCTTTTCGTTATTTTTTTTTTTTTTTTTATGGTTCTCTAATTTTTTAGGTCATACGACGTTGTATTTTAATTGATTTATTTTCAATAGGATTACATCATTTTATCCTCACTTTTTATACACCACTTAGAGAATCATCATGCATAGTAATTTTGTTTTCCTATAGAATTGATTTGTTACTTGGATGTTAAATTAATTTTTTTTTTTTTTCATAGATTGGATCTTTTTATAATTCTACAGTCATCTTTCTCGACTTATTCTTATTGGTTTTTTTTTTTTTTTTTTTAAATTTTAAATGATAAAACACTCACGTTTATCGATTCTCATATATACAAACGAATAATATCGAAAATGATAGTTCACTGCTATTATATTTCATATCGTATGTATATAATGCACGGAAATATGATCGAACATAACAAGTAATTGCGACACGAACTAAAGAATAAGAAATACATTTCTTGATCATCATTGAAAATAAAGTTTGTTCAGTTTGTTAAAAAAAGATCAAATTTATCATCGATTATCTCTCTTGAAATTTGTACAAATACAAATAATTCTTAATTTCATTTAAAAAAAAAAACAACCAAAAATTGATTGGATTGAATCAATAGTGTTTTTAACTAATTTAAACTAAAAACAAAACCAGATACGACATATTTTCAAATTAATGGAGGTAAATGATGTTAATAATTAATTAAAATTCGTCATACATAAATCAACATTTACAAATACAAAAAAGAAAAAGAAAAATAATGTTGATGTTCTCGAATATCACTTGATCAAACAACATTCGCGACACGATCGCGAATTTAATTCTTATTTGTTTTATTTTACGTGCGCGCATTAATAAAAAGGATTAAAAAAACAAGAAAAAACTACAAAAATAATTATTTTACAGATAAAAAAAAAAACAAAACAAAATGATTATCAAAGTTCGCATAAAATTAGAATTAAAACTAATACATGATACACGATATATTTCACAGAACACAATTTATTAAGTGCATGTGTACTATCATTACTCATGAGGTAGTAAATTCATCTTGAACCATGGTAAACTGGTTTTTCATTCATAAAACCAGTGGTACGGAGGAAGAAAACATTGACGTTGTCGTCTTTTCTAGGAAATTATTGTAAGTAGTGTCGTAATCTCTTGTCTTACGTACGAAACGAGAATAACTAACTTGTTTCCTAAGCTTTAACTAACATATTCAAAAAAAAGTTTATCCTAAGTTAAATATTGAATAAAAATTATATATTTCTACTTGTACGAATGAATATTACAAAATATTTGAAAATGGAATTAAAACAAAATGTCATTCGTTAGTAATTATAACAATACCATTTTTTCAGAACTTTATTTAAATATAAAAAGAACAAAAAAAAAAATAGAAGAGTAATTTGTTTCTCAATTTGCAAACGTTAAGGAACGTGACTAAAATTTGTTTAGGACTTATTAAAAAGAGTCCTGTTAAAGTAGAATGTATTCCTAAAGAAGAAAAAAAAAAGAAACCCTGTATATCTTTGAATACTAGAACCTAAACGTCAAGTTTTTTTTTCCTCTCCGATTTTCTCCATAGAACAGGTCTCTAAGGGTAATATTTATCCGACAGAAGAGAAGAGAAGAGAAGAGAAGGGAAAGAATCCCATCATATCCCTTTTAAAAGGGCCACCTATATATTTCGTTAGAATTTTATCCAAAACCTGTGCAGGAATACACTCAAAGTTTCCTCTCAAGAGAAAAGAAAAGAAGTCTTAGTAAAAAGGTAAAAAAAAAAATAAAAAGGAAAAAGATGAAGAAGAAGATAGAAAAATGCATTAGAAACTTTGACAAGAAGAAAATGTATGATCCGTTTCAAAAAGAACCCTCTAATAACTACCAGTCGTATTCTAACCGATTTTATAGTAAAATTTCAGGTAGATTTTTTAGAATATATAACAAAAAAAAAAAAAAAAAGAAAAAGAAAGAAACCCATCTTCTTCTTACCTTGACAATCTCTCCGACAATCTTCAGGTTGATGATTACGATCGTCTGGATTACAAATGGTCGAACATGGTCTGCATAAAGTATCGACTGCACTACAATATTCTAAACTTGTGCAATACAATGTGCCACATTTTGTGGCATTTAAATTTAAACCAATTGCCACTGAACTCAATGTACACAGTCCAAAAATAATTATTGTTGATAAGTGAGACATGATTTTTATTTTTTTTTTGTGTGTCGTTCTTTCTATTAGATACCTTTTTCTTTTCTCTTTAAAGATTCTCTATAATTTGATTTTTTTTTTTTTATTTAAAAATTACGGTGGTTGGCTAACAATAAGAATGTTAGAATTTCTATGACGATCTTTGAATCGTTCTGTCTCACTATCGATCTTGGTAAAGTCGACACTCGACATTATGGGTCTCGTTTCATGCTCGAACGAGTATTTCTCATGGTCATTTTAGATGTCTTTTAACGGTAACAACAACGGAATCTTTCCAGGAGGGTCCATGGACCTATTGACGGATGCTGGAAAGAAAATGTTCTCATTCGCATGAACGAACTAACGGAACTCGTCTAATATTGATCCAGTCTTAAAAGATTATCATCGGTTGCCATTTATTCAAGGGTTTTTATATGTATTATAATTTTTATATTATTTTCTTTTGAATCAAATAAATTATTAACACTTTAACGGCTGCCCACGTACGTCATCTGGGGCCTGGTAATATTTTTTTCAAGAATTAATTTGAAAAAAAAAAAAAAAAAAACTTTATTGTCATTCACGAAAAAATTAACATAAAACAAAAAACAACAAATTTAATTAAATAAAATAACGGCCAATGTTCTGGCTATCATACACGTGTTGTGTGAAAACTGCCATTAAAGTGTTCATTATAAATTTCTATGGTTAAATCATTTTTTAATTAATATTTTTTCAAATGTACTGTAAACTTATTTTTTGTTTTTCTTTTTTTTTATATATTACAATATATCAATATGTTAATGCAATTAAAGATTTGTTTTTGTTAAAATATGTAATCAATTTAATTCTCGATGATTGTAATTAATTGTTGAATATTTTTTTGTACCATAATTTTCTCATCAATTTTTTTTTTATCATGAACAACGACGATTTATGCAGTTACGTTTAATATATGTGTATATTCATACGTATTGTATATTTTATATTATATCAACAACGCTTGAATTAACAAACAGCGTATATTTGTTCATAATTGACACGCGAATGACTCACACTTGAACAACGTCGAAAAAAAGAAAAAAAAATCTAACTTTATCTTTATCTTCTCTTTTTTTTCTTTTTTCAAATTCCATTACGAAATAAGACGAGAAATTGAACGAGACTAAAGTAATCGATTTTGAATCATCGTTAATCAAGGACAGATATATCGAACAGAAAATCAAATAAGAATATTATTGAAATTAATAAAAAGAAGATTTTGAAATTCAATCTTTTTTTGCAAACCAAGATGATCATATCTTTTTACTAAATTATACATACAAAAAAAAAAGCATTAATTTGGAGCTAAAAATATTTCATGAATCAATCATTTTAAAAACTATTTTAAATTAATAATAAATTAACAAAACAAAACAAAAAATAATATAATTGGTCATACAAAAACTCGAAATATTTTTTCACATATTTTTCTCTTAGAACATTACAAATAAGTCGAATAAAAAAATTAAAACATTAGCATAAGATTTAAAAAGGTAAAGGTAGATTAAAAATCGATTATTTCTCGTTTAAATTAAACAATTTTAAAATGGGACTGTACACCTAACATGATTGTACATTTCCAACGGTATAAATGTAGCCATACACACGTGTAAAGAGTGTCGTTTAAATACACATACACGTATATACATATGTATATACGTGTTATGCGTCCAACGACGAAAACGTAAATTCATCAGAAACGAAGGACGAAAATTAAAAGAATTAAACGGAAGTTGAGTTTCCAACAGATCTCGTATGATTGGCATGAATGATTATAGCATGAGCGTGCAAGTGTAGTGGTAGTACACATATCGATTACGCAACGATTCGTAATTTTGTGTTTAAGTTACGATAAGAGTTATTCCTTTTTTTTTTTTGGGAATTTATTTTTTACCAAACGAATTTTCGACGATGTTTAAAAAAAAAAACTTGCAAATCGACCTATCGTTTTGTTTGGATTTTTTTTTCTTTTTTTATGACAGGAAATTCCGTATAATTTAGATGGAAGATAACATTGTATCTTTCTTGTATACGATATAAGAGAGAGAAAAAACTAATTGTAAGAAAATAAGCTCATTTACAAGGAATAGAATGTGATGTGTGAACGGAACACGGTGTAACTCGTGCAAAACCGTGTTTCAAATGAGAATGATAACAAAAAACTCGTTCATTATCTATCAGACCGTTTCTACGTTTAACCGAGAGACAAAGCACCAGACATGTGGTAAACGGGAACGACGATGTTAGTGACGCTCGTGTAATATCGAAAATTAATCTTCCATTTTTTTTCTACGACTTTATGTGTTATCATTGACGTACGGAATTCTCTTAACGACGAATTGTTCTTCTAATTTCATTTATTTTTAAACAACTATCAAAATACTTTTTTCAATAGATTATTTATTGATTAAATTCATTCTATAGATTTTATTATAACAAAGTCAACAAGAATTTATTATACTCATTTAAGAAAAATTGTTTAACACGTCAGCCATTGGTGACTGACACTAGACTTTCCATTTAGGCCGTGTCAATCACCAGTGACTGACACATTTAACTATTTTGCAATACAAAGTAAAAAAACTCTGTGGTCTGACGGGAATTTCCCTAAGAATTCGCGTGACGTTCAATGTCGTATAATAATTTCAACTATTTAAAAATATATTTCAATTAAATTATAATAATATTACAAAATATGAAAATATTTGTGAAATATACAATACTCAATTAGATTTTGATTAGGTTATATTAGTTAGTTAGCATACTCGCGTTACGTCGTACTAACATTGTCAAGAAGTTGGAATGTGTGTTTTGTACCTGGCACCACGAGATGTAACGGTGTGCAACGTGCACGTTAGCACGAGTACAACGTGCACACGTTCGACATATATATATATATGTAGAGAGAATAAAAAGAAAAAAAAAAAAGAAAAAATATCTATAGTTATCGTTAGGAACTCAACTCTCTAATGACCGGAAACCGAGTATGCGTGCTCGTGCACGCGAGTATCGTCCGGCCATTCGTTCTGTCTGTTTCTACACACATTTACCCTATGTATCTTTATTTTCTATCTTTGTTAACGTTCTATGTATGTTTGTGTAAAGTTAGAATACGTCTGAGAAAAACCACGATGTGATTTTTCTCATTCTCCTATTATTATTATTTTTTTTCCTTTTATACACGGATATTCCTTCAGATCTTAGTAAAATCATTTGCGAAATGATAGCAAAATGATGTAATTGGTTTATGATTTTTGTTGGATATTCAAACGATATTATTTCTGAATTTGTTTGTTTTTTTGTTTTGAAATGATCTTCAAACAATTTTCTAAACAATTTACTTCTGAATGATTCTGATGGTTTTCGATCAAATCTTCAAGTTAATTTTATTACATCGTTTTTTTTTTAATCTTCATTTTACGAAAATAATCGAATAAATTCAATGTTTTTCTTTGTCTTGAATATATTATCAAAGAAATCAATAATACGTTTAATTTATTCGATATTATTTTCAAATGATATTGAACTAAACGAAATCTTTTTGAATTTGATCGTCTGTTCCGATTTGCAGTTCAAGAAACAAGTTTGTTCGATATCGAAAGGAGGAGATTGGTTTGAAGTCAGAAGGCGTAGGTAGGCGCACGAGCGGTGAAACGCCAAAGGAATGTTGTCCAACTGGTTTCGAACGTTTTGTAAGTTCGAGAGAGAAAATTGAAGAAGAAGAAGAAGAAGAAGAAGAACTAGCAAGAAGAAGAGTTTGTTACGTAGGGTACCGTGTTGCTATTCATCTACGTAAATAACTATTTTTATATATATATGCATATATAAACATACTAAAACATTTCTAGTTAAATGTCACGAGTTTTTAAATTATTACCAACAAAATTCATAAAACAATTATATAGTTTTACTTGTTATTTCTATTTAATTACGTATGTGAATAAATGACGTTTAAAAAAAAAACAAAAAAATTGTTTAATCGTACATTTTACTTAGTTGACGTTATCGATTGACTCACACGTTAATTAACAATAAATTATTTGTTTGTCATAGTAAAGTAATTGATTGTTCTTTACTTATTGTAATAAAATAATTTGAATGATTTATTGACTATCAAAATTAATTAAAAAAAAAAAATATAAATATATATATAAAAAAGTAATCAGTTATTTAAATATAATTAAATATTTCTATGCACATAATCCCCTTAACATATGGCAACCGAGAATTTTCTTTCTTTCTCTCTCTCTCTCTCTCTCTCTCTCTCTCTCTCTGTCTGTCTCTTTTTCTTTCCACCTATTTCAAAAGAATCTATAGTGTGTACAATCCGGATGACATCGTCTTGTAGAAAGTTGCGTTCCATTAGTATAGTCCGGTCACCCACGCGTTATTTTACGTGTGCTTTCGCCGTGAAAAAAAATGGCGCGCTTTTTAAAACTATCAAACAATGTCCTTGAATGCAAAATAATCCTTTCCAACTTATTCCCAATTTTTTCAATCACCATAATTACGCGAATATACTAGTATCGATTAAACAAATAAAAAATAAAAGGTGTAACAAATGAATTAGTTTGCACATTAAAGTTCAAAGTTCAACGTCAGCCAAAAGGGAGACACATTGCTAGATTAAATGAAGTGAAAGAGTGTGAGAGAGAAAGAGAGATAGATAGTAGAAGTGCTGCTTGATCCACGCATCGAAATCTTCGAGAATCGTACTTTTTTTTATCAACATGGCGGATCATTGATTCCCAACACAGACAATTTCCATTTCACAATATATTATTTCGATTTTAAATATAAATATAAAAAAAAACAAAACGTTTTCTTATTTCTTATTCGTAGATCACATTATTTAATTTAATATGATAAATTACAATAATACTTACTAATATAATATAAATAAACAAATGTTATTTTTTATTTATATATATATCCTTTTATAAAGGAATTTTATACATAATCACGATCACGACCACACACTGGTGCACAATGATAAAAATTAAATAAAAAATAGACTAATGAGAATAATCAAAAATGTCAAATTAATAAATTGAAAAGAAAAAAAAATAGGTGAATGCACACGTTAATTTTGAAAAACACGACAAACGAAGAAGACTATTTTTCAAGACACCTGCTACGATATCGACTTCCTGCGCTCGACTGTCGATCGTAAAGAGGAGAACCTAATGGCAAGTCCTCGAGTTCTTCGATCCCCACCTCGGAAAGTCAGCTCGACCACAACACTTCTCTCTCTCTCTCTTTCTCTCTCTCTTTTTCTACGACCAGTTGTTTGTTCCCCGGTGTGCAGAAGAGCACCTGTCCCCTACCACCAACAGCCCTACTCATTTCTTTCTTCTTCCCTCACTCTATAATTCTCTCTCTCTCTCTCTCTTCTTTCGTTTTAGCCTAATCACCCCCACCATGTTACACGCTCGTTACTTGACGTTTACCTGTTGCCAACCTGCGCGCGCAAGTTCGCGGTTTTCCACGTTTCTTTTAACTCATTTACGAACGAGTTGTTGTTTCAATAGTTTTTGCTAATTTTTAGTTATTATACGATAAGTGAATTTGTAGTTACACGGTCTTTTTTTTATTACTTTATGGTTAATTGTTAATATTTTGATTGATAATCAAATAAAATATTATGTACTATACCATTAAAGATGCGACGAAATAGAAAATCAAAGGTAGATCTGTTGAAAGTGTAGAGCTGAAACAGATACTAAATAACAGTCAACATTTTGCTAATAAAAATATTCAAAATAATTATATTTTATATTTTATATTTGTGTGTGCCTTCAGAAATGCATTTATACATATATTTTGAAAATAACATTTAAAGATGTTCAAATAGAAGAAAAGTAGAAAGGTTTGATGATAAATCCAACGATGATCACCTGTAACAAAAAGAAAACTATATTAATTATAGAATCAAGTGAGATACAATAGCCTGACATATAAATCGTCCAATTCGCAGATGCACTTTTCAAATTGAATTCTCTATTTATTTTTATCTAATTTCTATTTAAAATTGCAATAAAATGGAATTTAAACGAGTGATTTTACATTTACAAAAAATAAAACAAAAATAAAAAAGTAAAAGTACAAATATTAAGTTACTAGAGAAAATAATATCTATTAATTATTATAACTAATACTTTTAAACTGCATTATATAGAAAAGAAAAAATTACAAATTTAATCAAATGCGATCAAAGTGAAAAATCTTAAAGACAAAAAAAAAGAGAGATTACTTTAATATTAAAAAAACGATAATTAGGTTTCAAAATGTAATAAAAAGGAAATTTAAATATTTTGACTCGAACTAACTAAACACATATGCATCTTTTAGACGATATAGACACGTATTTGGTGTCCCAAGGAGATGGAATGATCCATCATCTCCAATTACAACTAGAAATTAATGACGAGCAAAAAAGTAAAACAATAAAATATAAAATATGACTAAAGAGCCATTCTCTAAAGGTTCAAACTTGCTGTTGAACCTTTGAAAATAACTCAATAGCCTGTAGTTGCCCTCTTCAGCCACAATTAAGTGGGGGCCTCTTCGGCATTAAGCCTCTTCTTTCTTCATTCCATGAAAACTGCATTTGGACATTTCCTACGTGCGAGCAAGATAAGATCTTTCATACTAATTTTGCAAATGAACTTGTATTTTGTTATGATTCTAATTCTCAATTATTACAAAATTAATTTACATTTCGCGTTTATTTTTCTAGCTCGTGGACCATCAATGAATTTAGAGTTCATTGACCATACACGAGCACATTTAAACGAATGTCCAAGCAGATAATGATTTCCCTCGATGACCTAATAACACTTCGCACTTTTAACGTCGAGTAATAAAATGGAATTGAAATAAAAAGTGCAACAAATGTAATGCATTTTCTTGCAATACCTTTATTTCATTAATTCGTTATTTTTAATTATATCAATATTTCTAGCTGTAGGACGAAATCGCGATAGTGCGAAGTGCTAATCCTGAAATACTTAAAACTAAGTATCAAATGCATCAAAGAATTTGCGAATTTGATTCGACTTTATCTCGTTCGAGATAAAATCAAAGTATAAATGAGTCTTTCAAATGGTTGCAAATACCTTTGAATCATGATACATTATAAAGATCACAAAATAGTTACAAAATAAATTAACAAATCAAGCATAATATAGAATGAGATGATCAAATTTTGTAACAATTCTGTATAAACCAGGAGGCGGAATTTCCACTCCGGAGTGGAAGCAAGAAGTCTAATGCCTTTCCTGGATCCTACCTACTTAAAATTAAAGTTTTCACATTCATTCAGAGAAGTATGCTACCTGCCTGCCTATTACCCATATTTTTACCCGTTTCAAGAAAAACCATACATACCCACCCACTCACTCCACGGTTCTCTCACATACCACCAGGGTGCAAAAGCCTAAACTAGAGAGCATGCCCCGGGGCACCTCCGACACCCTAGTTCAACCACGTTTTCTAAACTTATATGCTAATGGGTATACGTACGTTTTGCTGTAATCGTCTGCCAAGGCTAGTGATTATTGCATAAATAACTAAAGCAAAAATACAAGTATACACTAGTATATATGCATACTAGTTATATACAAGTATATCAAAGTTTCCACAAATAAATGCAGTAACTCTACTATTCAAAACGGTTATCGAAAAAATTAGAAATATTTAATATAAATTTAAGGAAAAAGAAACGCGTATTTTTCACATCACACGTGATATGTAGAAGTAGTGCTTTGAGTATTTAATGATGTATTAAATGAATAAAAACTATCGCGAAACGATGTACAATACACACTACCTAATACGCACACACAGGTGTAAAATACATCGTGCAATCACTAGCACAATAACAGCCGCCAATAGGGGAAAAAACTAAAACTAAACCCACGCTAACTGTTTCTCACCCATACGTATAACACCTGGGCACACGCATAAATGAGAACGCAGAAAGTATGGGGGAGAAACGGGGAATTAGTATATTAGAAGCTGAAAAGCCTGATCTAAAAAAAAACATAATTAACACATATAAATATATCACAAAAGATTTTAATAAAAATTCATCTAAACGGGCTAAGGACTCTACAAGTCATTTGGTGAATAATGACTTAAACAAGCGAATGAAAAAAAAAGTTACCCCATAGGAAACAGTTAGAGTTTCGAGGTAAGGATGTATTAAAAGACTCTACGGTGATGATGGATATTTTTTGCAAACCTCGGACGATTCTTTCATTAAATGGCTGTTCTAATGAAAGAACTGGGCTTTGAGCCACCACTTAATTGCCAGAATCTATCCGTTCGCGAATTTAGTTTGTCTTCTTGCTCATTTATTTAAAATATCAAAGTATTGATATATCAAAATTAATCTCGATTAGAAAAACTATGTACGAAGCAATGCATGTAAGACATTTATTACATGCTTTCCAGGATGAAAACGAATAAATTAATGCTCTATTTCATCACTACTGACCATGAACAAAACACATAATAAAAAAAGAGAGTTCATTTATTAATTGCATTATTAATTAAATGAATTTAACCGATGAGACAAGAAAACCTATCCTGAACTAATAATAAAACATACAATAAAATATACAATTTTCATGAGTAACTCCTAAAAAGGAATTACTCATGTGCTCGTCAATAATTTATTTAAATAATTACAACCAGTAACTCGTGCCGATTTGGACCTTTCATCCTCGGCATGATTGAGCACTGGAGGGACTTTAAGTAAAAACTCGCGGTTTAAGAAGTTCTGCGATGGCTCCAAAACACTCCTACTTCACAGCAAATATTATAGTCTAACGATGGAAGACGATACTCGATTTGCCATGGGAGAAAATCCATCGAAGATCCACCAAAAATCCATCGAAGATCCATCAAAAATCCATCGAAGAATTCATCCAACATCTTTGAAAGGAAGAGAATCCATGGTTATTTCTGTAAAATAAAATAGAACAAAACGATAAGTTATTTGGAATATAATTTAAAATCATATAAAATAAAATCGAATAAAATGTAAATACAAATGAATACTTACGATGCATTTTAAGAAGATGCAGCTCTATTGCACCATGGTAATGCACCTCGCGTGAATCTAAAAACGCGGTATAAACGAAAATAAGAAACTATAGATGAGTTTCTTATCGCGAAACCGATATTTTATTATACGACGAACAACACTGACTCTAATTCGCGTTTGATTTTAACTTATTACTCGCCCGATCACTGATTCTAAACTGCACTAATTTAAAGACTGCATTGCTCGCAGTCAAATGCAAGAACAAAAATTTCACTCCCGGTCACTTCACATGGGCCATTCGTGCACGATTGCAATCTGAAACTGAAATAAAAAACAATACTATTAATATCATTACTATTACAGAAAATCATTAAAATTTTTGAAGAATTATTTAATACAAAAATATACTTACTTTAAATCTTTATTGATGAATGCACAATAGATCTCCTATCCTTAGGAGGACGATGACAATGCACAAAGAATGACTATAAAACTGCATTACATGCAGTTAATTCATTTAACACTAGATTTATGGACTGAGCAAATGTGATTCATTTCAAACTTTTTTGTTACATATATATTAAATAGAAATATTTTAATTAATTGTAATTTAATAAAATTTAAATTTAATTAAAATTTTAAAGTAGAATATTTTTTTTAAATACATGTTAATTTTTAATACTGTAATGAAATATATATTAATATTAATTCCCCTCCTCTATGCACTTTTTCATTCAAACAATGTTTGTAAATTTTTTAAAAAATATTGAACAAAACAATAGTGAAAAAATCTAGTGTTAAACGAATTACTAAATGAATTTAATTAATAAAATGTGAATACCATTCCAACGATGATCTAAAACACAAATAAAAACAAGATTATATAAATCTTTGTTATATAAAAATTACTATAATTATTGAAAAAATGTTTCATATAAAAATTGACTTACGTTTTTTCTTCATTGATGAATGCACGATGGGTCTCCTACCCTTAGGATGACGATGAGCACACTTTTAAACCAAATAAAAGAAACTTGCGAGTTTCTTAACCGAGCAAACGAAACTTTAACATGCGACGATCAACACTGAATCTACTTGTCGACTTTTTTATATTTTATTTTAACACGATGCAACACACGAGTATTTCATTGCCTGCACGCACGATTGCAATGTTCTGAAACAGAAAAAGAAAAAGAACAATTAATGTCATTGTCGTAATAAAAACCTATTGAAATTATCATAGAAATGTTTGATAGTAAAATATACTTACTTTTAGTCTTCGTTGATGATTGCAGGATGGGTATCCTACCCTTAGGATGACGATGTATAAAATAAAATGAAATAAAAAGTCTGAAAAAGCTGAAACATACTAAAGATTATATTACAATATTTCCTGTCAATCATTTCTGAAGGCAGAACACACACGTTATAAGATACTATATCATAAAGAATCAATGTTAAATATAATTCAATAAAGAGTGTAACCTAAAAAGTAAATCGTTTTTTATACCATTCAATCTAATAAAAATCTTTTTAAAGTATTAAAATTGACACGATAAGGTTAGAATTAAAATTATTCAATAATTTACTGTGTGTAGTTACTTTTGACGATCTTAACATGTCAAAAGACGAAAGGGGAAAGAGATACATTACTACGTTTAACCTTGGTAGTGCCGAACTCTCGGTGCTCGGGGGTACTCGGGTGCTCGGGGGTACTCGGGTGCTCGGAAGTACTCGGGTATTCGATGCTCGGTGCTCGGTACTCTGTTGTTTTCTTTTGTTTTCAACTGTTTCTTTTTTATTTTCATCTCGAGAATTTCCTAGAAATTTATGAATACATTTGACTACCTGGAAGTCGAATGTTTGTATACTTTTTCTTTCTTTCTCGTTTTCTCTTTCTGCTTTAAAATAAAGTGATAGATTTACCTCGATAGTTTAGTCATTACTCCGATGAAAAAGGAAGCACGATTCTTAGATTGAGTATATGTATTCGTATTGGATTCTCCCAACGCTTGGAAAACTAAAATAAGTAAGAAATAAAATTACATTAGTACAATATAAAGAAAATCAAATATATGAGTGTACGTATACGAGTTACCTATACTTATGTATATATGCCTATATATATATATGTGTATGTGACAGAAATCAAATTTAATACGATATACGATTTTTGAATACGTAATTATAAAAAATAATTAATTGGAACATTATTAGAGATGATAAAAAGTATTGATACCATGAGAAAAAGATAAAAATTAGACGAAATATTATAAGTTAGCCTTGGTGAGATATGGCGGGAAACCGAGAAATGTCGGACAATTATATTTTCACGGATATCTTTCGAAATTTGTATTTTTCAGTTTTGAAAACACTCACGTATAAAAATCATGCTTTTAGTTATCATTTAATATATAATTTAAAGGTTTAAACGTTAGAAAAAATCTTTTAATTACCTGATATCAACGGACGACCAAATCTGCTGCAACTACTATAGATGACAAATTCAAAATGGTGGTCACTTCTCCTTCGCGGTACGTTGGTGATAGATTGCTGACGTTTCATTGGTTAATTAGCTGATTTGTTATTTCGGACTTGAAATGACCAATCATAAGATTCATCACGCACACAAGCTTAACCACCACACGTACGTATAACTCGTTTTTCTCCTAGAACAACTTTAAATTCCACATAATATAATTTATTTATAAACAATATTTTAACAATAATGAATAAAAATAAAGATAATGTTAACACTGTGAAAACTTTATCGAATCGTATAGAAGAACACAACCGTACAAAAGAGAATCGTCCGTTTATATAGAAATGCATAAAACAATTGATATCTTTCTCTCAGGCATGCCACCATAAATTATATCGATAAATAAAAAATTCGCGGGAATGATCTGCATTATCGATTAATTACTGACGCGCTAAATTCAATATTTTCTAATACACTTTACTTATATTACATGAAATTTTTGTCCACGAATCATTAATGCGTAAAAACGATAAAATAATTATTTTAAAATAAAAAAAGTGCTTAAATCTGAACGTTATAATGTTCAATTTTCTTTATTAGAAATATTATTACCGTTGCACGCATGTTCAACATTCGAAAATGTCATATAAACATCATTGAATATATGTATTTTCATATGTATTTTCACAAAAGACAAAAACTCAGTCTGAAGGAAAATTTCGAGGAAGACGGTGCAGCTAACATATACACAGTGTTTCTAAATTACAATACGCATTCTTTTCGATTATTTAACAATTATTTTAATATTCTAATACACTCTACTTATATTACAGGAAATTTTTAACCTCAGAGTCATCACTGCGCATGAACAATAAAATAATTACGTTAGAATGAAAAGGATGTTAAAATTTAAACGTTATAATCTTGAATTTTCTTTATTAGAATTATAATTACCACTGCAGAAATAATCAACATAAGAAAAATCATAAACAACTTTCTAATCAAAGTTTTGTTTTAGAAAACAATGGGTTAGTCTGTAAGTGTATTTCGAAGAGGAAGGTACTCCGAAAATATATTCCGTACTTTTAAACAGTAATCGATACTTGCATTGATTAATTAATAATTATTTAATTATTTTAATACACTTTACTTATATTACAGGATATTTTTGTCTAGGAAGTCATTTCTGCGCAGGGACAATAAAATGATTGCATTAGAATGAAAAGATTGTTAAAATCCGAACGTTATAATCTTGAATTTTCTTTATTAGAATTATAATTACCGTTGCAGAAATAATCAACATAAGAAAAATCATAAACAACTTTCTAATCAAAGTTTTGTTATCGAAAACAATGGGTTAGTCTGTAAGTGTGTTTCGAAGAGGAAGGTACTCCGAGAATATATTTCGTACTTTTAAACAACAATCGATACTTCTATCGATTAATTAATAATTATTTTAATATTCTAATACACTCTACTTATATTACAGGAAATTTTTAACCTCAGAGTCATCACTGCGCATGAACAATAAAATAATTACGTTAGAATGAAAAGGATGTTAAAATTCAAACGTTATAATCTTGAATTTTCTTTATTAGAATTATAATTACCGTTGCAGAAATAATCAACATAAGAAAAATCATAAACAACTTTCTAATAAAAGTTTTGTTTTAGAGAACAATGGGTCAGTCCATAAGTGTATTTCGAAGAGGAAGGTACTCTGAAAATATATTTCGTACTTTTAAACAATAATCGATACTTCTATCGATTAATGAACAATTATTTTAATATTCTAATACACCCTTCTTATATTACAGCATTATTTAGCACTCGAAGTCATCACTGCGCATGAACAATAAAATAATTACGTTAGGATGAAAAGAATTTAAAATCCAAACGTTATAATGTTCAATTTTCTTTATTAGAAATATTATTACCGTTGCACGCATGTTCAACATTCGAAAATGTCATATAAACATCATTGAATATATGTATTTTCATATGTATTTTCACAAAAGACAAAAACTCAGTCTGAAGGAAAATTTCGAGGAAGACGGTGCAGCTAACATATACACAGTGTTTCTAAATTACAATACGCATTCTTTTCGATTATTTAACAATTATTTTAGTATTCTAATACACTCTTCTTATATTTCAGACTGTTTTACAGTATGTAAATTTACATACACCTTACACAACTATTAGCATACATTAAATATTAAATAATTTTAAACTGATAATTTTTTAAACAAAAAATATTACCATACAGGATATCACTGAGCATGAGCTATAAAATAATTTCATAAAAATGGAAAAAATGTTCAAATTAGAACGTTATAATATTTAATTTTCTTTATTAGAATTATTATTACTGTTGGATATATACTTAACATAAAAAAAAGTCATATAAACAACTTTCTAATTAATGTTTTGTTATAGAAAACAACGGTTCAGTTTATAAGTGAATTTCAAAGAGGAAGGTACTCCGAAATTATATTCCGTACTTTTACACAATAATCGATACTTGCATTGATTAATTAATAATTATTTAATTATTTTAATACACTTTACTTATATTACAGGATATTTTTGTCTAGGAAGTCATTTCTGGGCAGGGACAATAAAATAATTACGTTAGGATGAAAAGAATTTAAAATCCAAACGTTATAATATTGAATTTTCTTTATTAGAATTATAATTACCGTTGCAGAAATAATCAACATAAGAAAAATCATAAACAACTTTCTAATCAAAGTTTTGTTTTAGAGAACAACAGCTCAGTCTATAAGTGTATTTCGAAGAGGAAGGTACTCCAATAATATATCTCGTACTTTTAAACAATAATCGATACTTCTATCAATTAATTAACAATTATTTTAATACTCTAATACACTCTACTTATATTACAGCATTATTTAGCACTCGAAGTCATCACTGCGCATAAACTATAAATTAATTACGTTAGAATGAATAAAATAATAAAATCTGTACGTTATAATATTGAATTTTCTTTATTAGAATTATTATTACCGTTGCAGAAATAATCAACATAAGAAAAATCATAAACAACTTTCTAATCAAAGTTTTGTTTTAGAGAACAACAGCTCAGTCTATAAGTGTATTTCGAAGAGGAAGGTACTCCAATAATATATCTCGTACTTTTAAACAATAATCGATACTTCTATCAATTAATTAACAATTATTTTAATACTCTTATACACTCTACTTATATTACAGCATTATTTAGCACTCGAAGTCATCACTGCTCATGAACAATAAAATACTTTCTTTAGAATAAATAAAATAATAAAATCCAAACGTTATAATATTGAATTTTCTTTATTAGAATTTTAATTACCGTTGCAGAAATAATCAACATAAGAAAAATCATAAACAACTTTCTAATCAAAGTTTTGTTTTAGAGAACAATGGGTCAGTCCATAAGTGTATTTCGAAGAGGAAGGTACTCTGAAAATATATTTCGTACTTTTAAACAATAATCGATACTTCTATCGATTAATGAACAATTATTTTAATATTCTAATACACCCTTCTTATATTACAGCATTATTTAGCACTCGAAGTCATCACTGCGCATGAACAATAAAATAATTACGTTAGGATGAAAAGAATTTAAAATCCAAACGTTATAATGTTCAATTTTCTTTATTAGAAATATTATTACCGTTGCACGCATGTTCAACATTCGAAAATGTCATATAAACATCATTGAATATATGTATTTTCATATGTATTTTCACAAAAGACAAAAACTCAGTCTGAAGGAAAATTTCGAGGAAGACGGTGCAGCTAACATATACACAGTGTTTCTAAATTACAATACGCATTCTTTTCGATTATTTAACAATTATTTTAGTATTCTAATACACTCTTCTTATATTTCAGACTGTTTTACAGTATGTAAATTTACATACACCTTACACAACTATTAGCATACATTAAATATTAAATAATTTTAAACTGATAATTTTTTAAACAAAAATATTACCATACAGGATATCACTGAGCATGAGCTATAAAATAATTTCATAAAAATGGAAAAAATGTTCAAATTAGAACGTTATAATATTTAATTTTCTTTATTAGAATTATTATTACTGTTGGATATATACTTAACATAAAAAAAAGTCATATAAACAACTTTCTAATTAATGTTTTGTTATAGAAAACAACGGTTCAGTTTATAAGTGAATTTCAAAGAGGAAGGTACTCCGAAATTATATTCCGTACTTTTACACAATAATCGATACTTGCATTGATTAATTAATAATTATTTAATTATTTTAATACACTTTACTTATATTACAGGATATTTTTGTCTAGGAAGTCATTTCTGGGCAGGGACAATAAAATAATTACGTTAGGATGAAAAGAATTTAAAATCCAAACGTTATAATATTGAATTTTCTTTATTAGAATTATAATTACCGTTGCAGAAATAATCAACATAAGAAAAATCATAAACAACTTTCTAATCAAAGTTTTGTTTTAGAGAACAACAGCTCAGTCTATAAGTGTATTTCGAAGAGGAAGGTACTCCAATAATATATCTCGTACTTTTAAACAATAATCGATACTTCTATCAATTAATTAACAATTATTTTAATACTCTAATACACTCTACTTATATTACAGCATTATTTAGCACTCGAAGTCATCACTGCGCATAAACTATAAATTAATTACGTTAGAATGAATAAAATAATAAAATCTGTACGTTATAATATTGAATTTTCTTTATTAGAATTATTATTACCGTTGCAGAAATAATCAACATAAGAAAAATCATAAACAACTTTCTAATCAAAGTTTTGTTTTAGAGAACAACAGCTCAGTCTATAAGTGTATTTCGAAGAGGAAGGTACTCCAATAATATATCTCGTACTTTTAAACAATAATCGATACTTCTATCAATTAATTAACAATTATTTTAATACTCTTATACACTCTACTTATATTACAGCATTATTTAGCACTCGAAGTCATCACTGCTCATGAACAATAAAATACTTTCTTTAGAATAAATAAAATAATAAAATCCAAACGTTATAATATTGAATTTTCTTTATTAGAATTATAATTACCGTTGCAGAAATAATCAACATAAGAAAAATCATAAACAACTTTCTAATCAAAGTTTTGTTTTAGAGAACAACAGCTCAGTCTATAAGTGTATTTCGAAGAGGAAGGTACTCCAATAATATATCTCGTACTTTTAAACAATAATCGATACTTCTATCAATTAATTAACAATTATTTTAATACTCTAATACACTCTACTTATATTACAGCATTATTTAGCACTCGAAGTCATCACTGCGCATAAACTATAAATTAATTACGTTAGAATGAATAAAATAATAAAATCTGTACGTTATAATATTGAATTTTCTTTATTAGAATTATTATTACCGTTGCAGAAATAATCAACATAAGAAAAATCATAAACAACTTTCTAATCAAAGTTTTGTTTTAGAGAACAACAGCTCAGTCTATAAGTGTATTTCGAAGAGGAAGGTACTCCAATAATATATCTCGTACTTTTAAACAATAATCGATACTTCTATCAATTAATTAACAATTATTTTAATACTCTTATACACTCTACTTATATTACAGCATTATTTAGCACTCGAAGTCATCACTGCTCATGAACAATAAAATACTTTCTTTAGAATAAATAAAATAATAAAATCTGTACGTTATAATACTGAATTTTCTTTATTAGAATTATAATTACCGTTGCAGAAATAATCAACATAAGAAAAATCATAAACAACTTTCTAATCAAAGTTTTGTTTTAGAAAACAATGGGTTAGTCTGCAAGTGTATTTCGAAGAGGAAGGTACTTCGAAAATATATTTCGTACTTTTAAACAATAATCAATACTTCTATCCATTAATTAATAATTATTTTAATATTCTTATACAATCTACCTATATTACAGCATAATTTAACACTTGAAGTCATCACTGCTCATGAACAATAAAATACTTTCTTTAGAATAAATAAAATAATAAAATCTGTACGTTATAATACTGAATTTTCTTTATTAGAATTATAATTACCGTTGCACACATGATCAACATAAATGAAGTCATATAAACAACTTTCTAATCAAAGTTTTGTTTTAGAGAACAATGGGTCAGTCCATAAGTGTATTTCGAAGAGGAAGGTACTCTGAAAATATATTTCGTACTTTTAAACAATAATCGATACTTCTATCGATTAATTAACAATTATTTTAATATTCTAATACACTCTACTTATATTACAGGAAATTTTTAACCTCAGAGTCATCACTGCGCATGAACAATAAAATAATTACGTTAGAATGAAAAGGATGTTAAAATTCAAACGTTATAATCTTGAATTTTCTTTATTAGAATTATAATTACCGTTGCAGAAATAATCAACATAAGAAAAATCATAAACAACTTTCTAATCAAAGTTTTGTTTTAGAGAACAATGGGTCAGTCCATAAGTGTATTTCGAAGAGGAAGGTACTCTGAAAATATATTTCGTACTTTTAAACAATAATCGATACTTCTATCGATTAATTAACAATTATTTTAATATTCTAATACACTCTACTTATATTACAGGAAATTTTTAACCTCAGAGTCATCACTGCGCATGAACAATAAAATAATTACGTTAGAATGAAAAGGATGTTAAAATTCAAACGTTATAATCTTGAATTTTCTTTATTAGAATTATAATTACCGTTGCAGAAATAATCAACATAAGAAAAATCATAAACAACTTTCTAATCAAAGTTTTGTTTTAGAGAACAATGGGTCAGTCCATAAGTGTATTTCGAAGAGGAAGGTACTCTGAAAATATATTTCGTACTTTTAAACAATAATCGATACTTCTATCGATTAATGAACAATTATTTTAATATTCTAATACACCCTTCTTATATTCATCACTGCGCATGAACAATAAAATAATTACGTTAGGATGAAAAGAATTTAAAATCCAAACGTTATAATATTGAATTTTCTTTATTAGAATTATAATTACCGTTGCAGAAATAATCAACATAAGAAAAATCATAAACAACTTTCTAATCAAAGTTTTGTTTTAGAGAACAACAGCTCAGTCTATAAGTGTATTTCGAAGAGGAAGGTACTCCAATAATATATCTCGTACTTTTAAACAATAATCGATACTTCTATCAATTAATTAACAATTATTTTAATACTCTAATACACTCTACTTATATTACAGCATTATTTAGCACTCGAAGTCATCACTGCGCATAAACTATAAATTAATTACGTTAGAATGAATAAAATAATAAAATCTGTACGTTATAATATTGAATTTTCTTTATTAGAATTATTATTACCGTTGCAGAAATAATCAACATAAGAAAAATCATAAACAACTTTCTAATCAAAGTTTTGTTTTAGAGAACATTGGGTCAGTCTATAAGTAAATTTCGAAGAGGAAGGTACTCCGAAAATATACCTCGTACTTTTAAACAATAATCGATACTTCTATCAATTAATTAACAATTATTTTAATACTCTAATACACTCTACTTATATTACAGCATTATTTAGCACTCGAAGTCATCACTGCACATGAACAATAAATTAATTACGTTAGAATGAATAAAATAATAAAATCTGTACGTTATAATATTGAATTTTCTTTATTAGAATTATTATTACCGTTGCACACATGCTTGACATAAAACAAAGTCATATAAACAACTTTCTAATTAATGTTTTGTTTTAGAGAATAATGACTCAGTCTGAAGGGAAATTTCGAGGAAGATGGTCCACCTAACATATACACAGTGCTTTTAAACTTTAATACGAATTCTTTTCGATTATTTAACACTTGTTTCATTATTCTAATACACTTTAATTATTTTTCAGATTGTTTCAACGCATATACATTGGTTTAAACGTTACATACCTATTAACATACTTTGAATAAAAAATAATTTTAATACGAATTTATTTGTTCAGTTTATCAGATAACTGTCTTTAAGTTGATTGCGTTCCTGGATCGGAAGGTAATATAAAATGCTCCAATTATTTACATTACAAATAAAATTGTATTAATATTGATTTAAAATTTCTGTTTCAGAAGCGGTTTATTGGGTAGCGGGTAAATTTTTTATTCGTAATGGGTGGTACCATTTACGAATAAAGAATTTACTTCAGGGATGCGACCCTGCCCACGCGAGCCATGATTCTACTTCTTACTCCCAAGGATAGAATCATGTTCATTTAACTTTTAAGCTGGAACTACCGTCTTTTTTTTTCTTTTTTTCTTTTTTTGGCTTTTTGATATGCATAGATAGATATGCATTTAGTATGGGAAACTGAAGCTTCATTGTAAGGGAAGGCATCTTCCGCTAATTGTTAGACGGACCCAAGGATTCTTTTCCGTAAGTTCGCAATAGTATACGGTGTTGGACTGAACATTTAGTGTAGGTTTCTCCTAAATTTAGAGTCAGTGGACTAGTCCAATCGGGGGGAAACCACTTAAAAAAAAAATCGTGAAAAGTTCCGCTTTAAAAGTTACACCCATCCCCCCTTTTTTCCTATCCCTTTTATTGTTTAACTCTTTTTTATCCCTTTGTTTTCTGTTGCAGACTGGACTATGTTAAGGAAACGACCACAGGTGGACCAAAGGAGGACCAAAAAGAAACAAGAAGTGGACTTGGTAATGTAAGATAGTATAAAATAATTAATTGTATAAATAAAATAAAAATTTGTATCTTTATATAATTCTATTTGTAGCATTGCACATGTGTGATCATTATTTTTAATGTATTTTCTTTATGTATAGGTTCCATGGAACAACTCTAAATTTTATACTCTTTTTAATTGTTATACTTTATTTTATGTTGATTGAAAATTTTGTATGTGAATGTATATAGATTGTATTTCTATAAGTTGAAGTTATTCTAGGGTGTGTTAGTTTTAAGTATCATCGATGATTCTATTGAATTTCTTTTCAGATTACACTCCTTGTTTATCTCATTTTGTATTTTTTAGTATTGAAATTTGTCTCTGGTATTTTCGATAATAATTTTAACGATTTTTCGGATGGTACTCTTATGGTGGGGCCTAAGAGTTAGGTTCATTCCTTTGAATGATATTCGGATGTGAGCATCTTTAGGATGCACATCCCTCTTGGGTCTTCAGAAGCGGTTACCTCCTCGTGGTTAGACCTGGGCAATGGTATTTTACTTTCGGTATAATGTTTAACATATTTTTTTTATGTGTTAAACATTCCATTGAAAGTAAAAACTAGCTAAAGACCGCTTACAATAAACGTTATAATTGTAATTAATTTCTTTTTAACTTCCTAATTAATAACTTCCATGTAATATTCTTGCAGATGAAAAATCTACTCCTGGAAGTTATCACTGCGCATGAGCGATAAAATAATTACTTAAAAATGCAAAAAAAATACAAATCAGAACGTTTTCATCTTAAATTCTATTAATTAGGTTGATTATTTTAGTTAGGCACATGCGCAACGTTCGGAAAATCATATCAACAGCATTGAATGAAAGAAACCTTCATATAGGACAATGACCTAGTTTAACAGCTGATTTCGAAGAAGACGGTACTCCTGACCCATATTCCGTTTTTTTAAAAACAATACACACTTTCTTCTAATAATTGACAATTATTATAATACTCTAATATATTCTCTTCATATTTTAGATTGTTTAAACATATATAAATTTCTTTAATCATATTAAATTATCGTTAACATAGTTTGAATAGAAAATAATTTCCATATGATATTCTTGCAGATGAAAATTCTACCCCCTGAAGTCATCACTGCTCATGAACAATAAATTAATTACATTAGAATGAAAAGAATGTTCAAATCGGAACGTTATAGTCTTGAATTTTCTTTATTAGAATTATTATAACCGTTGCCCACATGCTCAACATAAAAAAATAGTCATATAAACAACTTTCTAATTAATGTTTTGTTATAGAGAACAACGGCTCAGTCTATAAGTGAATTTCGAAGAGGAAGGTACTTCGAAAATATATTCCGTACTTTTAAATAATAATCGATACTTCTATCGATTATTTAACAATTATTTTAATATTCTTATACGCTCTACTTATATTACAAATAATTTTTAGTTTCAGAATCATCACTGCGCATGAAGAATAAATTAATTCCATTAGAATGAATAAAATAATAAAATTTGAACGTTATAATATTGAATTTTCTTTATTAGAATTTTAATTACCGTTGCAGACATAATCAACATAAGAAAAATCATAAACAACTTTCTAATCAAAGTTTTGTTTTAGAGAACATTGGGTCAGTCTATAAGTAAATTTCGAAGAGGAAGGTACTCCGAAAATATACCTCGTACTTTTAAACAATAATCGATACTTCTATCAATTAATTAACAATTATTTTAATACTCTAATACACTCTACTTATATTACAGCATTACTTAGCACTCGAAGTCGTCACTGCGCATGAACAATAAATTAATTACGTTAGAATGAATAAAATAATAAAATTTGAACGTTATAATATTGAATTTTCTTTATTAGAATTTTAATTACCGTTGCAGAAATAATCAACATAAGAAAAATTATAAACAACTTTCTAATCAAAGTTTTGTTTTAGAGAACATTGGGTCTGTGTATAAGTAAATTTCGAAGAGGAAAGTACTCCGAAAATATACCTCGTACTTTTAAACAATAATCGATACTTCTATCAATTAATTAACAATTATTTTAATACTCTAATACACTCTACTTATATTACAGCATTATTTAGCACTCGAAGTCATCACTGCACATGAACAATAAATTAATTACGTTAGAATGAATAAAATAATAAAATTTGAACGTTATAATATTGAATTTTCTTTATTAGAATTTTAATTACCGTTGCAGAAATAATCAACATAAGAAAAATCATAAACAACTTTCAAATCAAAGTTTTGTTTTAGGGAACATTGGGTCAGTCTATAAGTGAATTTCGAAGAGGAAGGTACTCCAATAATATATCTCGTACTTTTAAACAATAATCAATACTTCTATCAAATAATTAACAATTATTTTAATACTCTAGTACACTCTACTTTTATTACAGCATTATTTAGCACTCGAAGTCATCACTGCACATGAACAATAAATAATTTTCGTTAGAATGAATAAAATAATAAAATCTGTACGTTATAATATTGAATTTTCTTTATTAGAATTATTATTACCATTGCACACATGCTCGACATAAAACAAAGTCATATAAACAACTTTCTAATTATTGTTTTGTTTTAGAGAATAATGACTCAGTCTGAAGGGAAATTTCGAGGAAGATGGTCCACCTAACATATACACAGTGCTTTTAAACTTTAATACGAATTCTTTTCGATTATTTAACACTTATTTCATTATTCTAATACACTTTAATTATTTTTCAGATTGTTTCAACACATATACATTGGTTTAAACGTTACATACCTATTAACATACTTTGAATAAAAAATAATTTTAATACGAATTTATTTGTTCAGTTTATCAGATAACTGTCGTCAACTTGATTGCATTTCTGAATCGAAAGGTAATATAAAATACTTCAATTACTTACATTGAAAATAAAATTGTATTAATATTTATGAAAATTTCTGTTTTAGAAGTGGTTTAATGGGTAGCGGGTAAATTTTTTATTCGTAATGGGTGGTACTATTTACGAATAAAGAATTTACTTCAGGGATGCGACCCTGCCCACGCGAGCCATGATTCTACTTCTTACTCCCAAGGATAGAATCATGTTCATTTAACTTTTAAGCTGGAACTACCGTCTTTTTTTTCTTTTTTTTCTTTTTTGGCTTTTTGATATGCATAGATAGATATGCATTTAGTATGGGAAACTGAAGCTTCATTGTAAGGGAAAACATCTTCCGCTAATTGTTAGACGGACCCAAGGATTTTTTTCCGTAAGTTCGCAATAGTATACGGTGTTGGACTGAACATTTAGTGTAGGTTTCTCCTAAATTTAGAGTCAGTGGACTAGTCCAATCGGGGGGAAACCACTTAAAAAAAAAATCGTGAAAAGTTCCGCTTTAAAAGTTACACCCATCCCCCCTTTTTTCCTATCCTTTTTATTGTTTAACTCTTTTTATTCCTTTGTTTTCTGTTGCAGACTGGACTATGTTAAGGAAACGACCACAGGTGGACCAAAGGAGGACCAAAAAGAAACAAGAAGTGGACTTGGTAATGTAAGATAGTATAAAATAATTATTTGTATAAATAAAATAAAAATTTGTACCTTTATATAATTCTATTTGTAGCATTGCACATGTGTGATCATTATTTTTAATGTATTTTCTTTATGTATAGGTTCCATGGAACAACTCTAAATTTTATACTCTTTTTAATTATTATACTTTATTTTATGTTGATTGAAAATTTGGTATGTGAATGTATATAGATTGTATTTCTGTAAGTTGAAGTTATTCTAGGGTGTGTTAAATTTAAGTATCATCGATGATTCTATTGAATTTCTTTTCAGATTACACTCCTTGTTTATCTCATTTTATATTTTTTAGTATTGAAATTTGTCTCTGGTATTTTTGATAATAATTTTAACGATTTTTCGGATGGTACTCTTATGGTGGGGCCTAAGAGTTAGATTCATTCCTTTGAATTGTATTCGGATGTGAGCATCTTTAGGATGCACATCCCTCTTGGGTCTTCAGAAGCGGTTACCTCCTCGTGGTTAGACCCGGGCAATGGATATTACTTTCCATGTAATGTTTTAACATATTTTGATATGTTTTACATTCCATGGCAAGTGAAATCTAGCTAAAGACCGCTTATCATTAATATTATAATAATAATTGGTTTCTTTCATTTTCCTAATTAATACCATATTCAAATTCCTTTCATTACTTTCCCTTAAATATTCCTTTCATATTATATTTTACATAATAATACTCGATTTATTTTGTAGTAACTTTAATCATGTACATTCTTTCAGTCGATTTTTTGACGTGTAGTGCGGTCGGTTTAAACACGTCTCGGTCGCGATCGCGTTCGTGTTCGCGTTTGTAATAAAAAACTTTATTATAGTTTTTTATTTTCGTTACCGTCTACTGGTCAACGTCATCTTAAGGGTAGGCAGACCCATCGGGCATTCATCACAGAAGACTACAAGTAAGTATAAATTTTCTATCAAACATTTTGATGATAATTTTAATGTGTCTTTTATATTATGACGATGATATTAATAGTTCTTTTTCATTTTTCTGTTTCAGACTACCATTGCAATCGTGCGTGTTGGCAATGAAGGGATCGTTTGCTTGCATCGTTCAACAAAATCGCGAATTAGAGTCAGTTTTTGTTCGTCGTATATAAAAATGTCGGTTTTGTTCGGGTAAAGAAACTCCGAAAGTTTCTTTTATTCGATTTAAACGCGCGCGCATCGTCATCCTAAGGGTAGGAGACCCATCGGGCATTCATCACTGAAGATATAAGGTAAATTAATTTTGATATTAAACATTTAATTGAATAATTACTTATAATTTTGAAATGATAACAATGATTCTAATCGTTTTGTACTTTTTTTCTTGTTTCAGAAGGGTAAGCAGTGTGAGTGTTTGAATTTTTTGACTGCGTGCAATGCAGTTAATAAAAATTAGAGTCAGTGTTTGTTCGAATAATTAAAGTAAAATTGAATCGCGAAGTAGATTCAGTGCCGTGTTCGCGATAAGAAACACGTAAAGTTTCTCCGTCGTTTGAACCGTCTACAGCATCGTCATCTTTAAAGGTGGGATACCTGTCAGGCATCATCTAAAAAGATGAAAAGGTAAGTTAACTTTTCTATTAAACATTTCTGCAATAATTTTATATGATTTTTAAATGATAACAATGATTCTAATCGTTTCGTTTTTCTGTTTTTTGTTCACAGGTAAGACGTGTGTCGGGTTTTGATATTTCAACTGTTCGGTATACAGTTGTAAAAGTAGAGTCAGTGTTTGTTCGAATAATTAAAATTAAATTTTTATCGCGAAATAGAGTCATTGTTTGTTCTTTTATATTATATTATTTTTATATCACGGATTTAGAATCATCTATAACTGCGAGCAATGCAGTTAATTACAATAGTGTATTTGTTCGTTTAAAGTTGTTTTTTTTATTTATAACAGTCGTACAGACTGTTCGCGAAAGTAGAGTCAGTGAAGTGACCGGGAGTGAAATTTTCGTGTGTTTGCATTTGACTGCGTGCAATGCACTTTTTTAAAGTAGAGTCAGTGTTTGTTCGATTAATTAAAAAGTACAATTTTGATCGCGAAGTAGAGTCAGTGATCGGGCGGGCGTGTATAAATTAAATTCAAATCATACGCGTATGTAGAGTCAGTGTTGTTCGCCGTTTAAGAAAAATTTCGGTTTCGCGATAAGAAACTTATCTATAGTTTCTTATATTCGTTTATCGCGTTATTAGAATCACGCGAGTGAGTGAGTGAGTGCAAGGAAAAGTGCATCAAGAAATTCTCCGATGGACCTGGTGGACGAGGGATGCAGCTGGGACCATTTTCTACGAAGTAGGAGTGTT
This sequence comes from Polistes dominula, assembly GCF_049000335.1. Lineage (NCBI taxonomy): Eukaryota > Metazoa > Arthropoda > Insecta > Hymenoptera > Vespidae > Polistes > Polistes dominula. Next base: position 1,344,259 of record NW_028301058.1, on the reverse strand, counting down.
TTGGAGCCATCGCAGAACTTCTTAAACCCTGAGTTTTTATTTAAAGTCCCTCCGGTGCTCAATCATGCCGAGGATGAAAGGTCCCAATCGGCACGAGCTACTGGTTGTAATTTTTACCAAAAAAATTATTGACGAGCACATGAGTTTATACCAAAAAAGGATTATTCCTTTTTTGGAATGGCTCATGAAACTGTATATTTCATTGTATGTATGTTTTATTAGTTTAGGATAGGTCTTCTTGTCTTATCGGCTAAATTCATTTTAATTTACAGTGCAAATTACTTAAATGCACTTTTATTTTTTATTACGTGTTTGATTCGCGTTTTAGTAGTGGTGAAATCGAGTATTAATTTACTCGATTTCGTACCAATAAAGCATGTGTTAAATGTCTTACATGCATTGCTTCGTACTTAGTTTATTTAATCGCGATTAATTTCGATATTATAAATAAATGAGCAAGAAGACAAACCCCTTTCGCGAACGGATAGACTCTGGCAATTAAGTGGCGGCTGTAAAAAGCCCAGTTCTTTAATTAGAACAGCCAACTTAATCAAAGGAGTCGTCCGAGGTTTTTTAATTATTTTCAATTTTTAATATCTAATATCTTTTTTTTTGAAAGTCTTAAAGACTTGTAGAGTCATAGCCCGCTTAGATTTATTTAAGAATATATATTTTATTGTATTAATCAATTTTTAGATTAGGATTTTCAGCAACTAATATACTAATACCCCCTTTTCTCCCCCCTATGCACGCTTCGTTCTCATCTATGCGTGTTACCCAGGTGTTACACGTATGGGTGAGAAAAAGATTGCATGGGTTATTAGTTTGTAAGTTTTCCTTTGGCGGCTGTCATTGTGCTAGTGATTGCACGGTGTACATTGCACCTGTGTGTGCGTGGTAGGTGGTGCATTGTACATCGTTCGCGATTACGTGAAATACCGCGCATTTTTGAAAAAGTTATTCAAATAAAAATAACTTGTAGAGTCACGCGTACGATACGAATTTGTTTTTTTTTTTAATAATCGTTTTGCATAGTAGAGTAACCCACATTTATTTGTGGAAACATACACGTATATAACTAGTATGCACATATACTAGTGTATACTTGTATTTTTGCAGTAGTTTTATTTGCAATAATCACTAGCCTTGATAGACGATTACAGCAACTGGTACGTAACCTTATAGAATATAAGTTTAGAAATACGCGGTTGAACTAGGGTGACGGAGGTGCCCCGGGGCATGCTCTCTAGTGTAGGCTTTTGCACCCTGGTGGTATGTGTGAGAACCGTGGAGTGAGTGGGTGGGTATGCGTGTATTCTCTGAGTGAATGTGAAACTTTAATTTTAAGTATGTAGGACCCCGGAAAAGCACATGGTACACTTGCACTTTAATAGTGCAAGTCCCATCTCCGGGTTTTTTTATATAGAATTGTCACAAAATTTTATCTTTTTATTCTATCATGCTTAACTCGTAAATTTATTTTGTGACAATTCTATCATTTTTAATATGTATCATGATTCAAAGATATTTGCAACCATTTGAAAGATTCATTTTTACTTCGATTCTATCTCGAACGAGATAGAATCGAAATTAAATTCGCAAAATCTTTGATGAATTTGATACTTAGTTTTAAGTATAACAGGTTTAACACTTCGCACTATCGCGATTTAGTCTTTGAAATGTTTGATATAAATCAATTTAAATTAAATAAAACTATTGGAAAGAAATGCATTGCATTTTTAGTATTATTTTTATTTCAATTCGTTTTTATTATAATATAGTAATAGTGCGAAGTTTCATGGATTAGCTTAATTAACTGCTCGGACATTCGATTAAATGTGCTCGTGTAACATGTGCCCAGTCGATGAACTCTAAGTTCATTGATTGTCCACGAGCTAGGATAGCTAACGGTAAACGCGAATTTATTTTGTAATAATTATTTAACAGAGTTATACAACGAACATCGGAATTATTTTGCAAAATGGTATGTATGATAGAAAAATAAATGAAATTATTTCATAGGTATTGTAATATGAAATGTATTTCATTTATATTAATGTTATAAGCAGTTGAGAGTAATTGGGTGAAAATGTCTTGAAGTCGTTTCTAAATTGTAGGACCATAATCTGGCATGTTACAACGGTATGGTATTAGAATAGAATCGATAATTTACATGGTTAATAATATTCCTTTCGACGAAGAGATATCTCTCGATCAAAAGGTAATAATTATTTTCTATGTAAAAAAAAGCTCAGGATGTTTTACTAATCACATTTTTATTTTCAGGGTTGTGTTAGGGTTGGTTAGGTCGGGTTTTTTTTCATTTTATAATTTAGAATCAGGGACGATTCTAATTCTATATCATTGATCGTTGTAACATGCTAAATTGTGAGAATACTTTTTGGGAACGATTGACGTTTTTGGTCAATGATTCTTTTCATGCTCGCACGTAGGGAATGTCCGACAGTAGGCATCAAGAAAGAAGAGGCAAAATGCCGAAGAGGCCCCCACTTAATTGTGGCTCAAGAGGGCAACTATGGACTCAATGAGTTATTTGCAAATTCAACAGCATGGTTGAATTTTTGCGAATAGCTCGTTGGTCATTTGATATTTTGATTGTTTTATTATTTTGCTCGTCAATAATTTATAGTGATTTTTTAAGAATGGAAGTAATTAATATAGTTTTCTTTATGTTATAGGTGAACATCGTTGGAATTACCACTATCAACTACCAAAGATTTTTATTGCCAAAAATAAATCGAGTATTTGATAAATTTGATTTTATAGAGTACAATCCCATTCAGAATTCCTCCTCATTGTAATATCATATCATTTTTTCATTTCCAATTACCCCACACCTTTCTTCATTCTTCATTTTATTCATAGAAACTAATTATTTTATAATATTTTTTAATATATCTTTTATTTTCTAGGTATTAGGAACATAATTTTCATTTTATTTTGTTTCAGAATATGATTAATTCTAATGCACTTGTAAGTGCATCGGATTTTTCATCGGGAACTTGCCCTTCGATGCATTCATTGCATCTTTTCAGACCTCCAAAATAATCTTTTCTTTTTCTTTTTCAGGTTCGTTTTGGGTTTTTTTTTTCAGTGGGTAGCGGGTAGATCTTTCTTTGGTTTCTTCACAAAGAAAGGTCTACTTCAGGGATGCGACCCTGCCCTACGCGAGCCATGATTTTCTCCTACCTCCAATAATTGGGAGAAAATTATGTCCTTACCTTGAATTTCACCCCACCAACCATCACTCCTTCCCTACTTCTTTATTTTTCTTTTTGTTTTAGGTTTCTTCTTGTTCTAGATTTCTTATAATATTGGAGTATTCAAGAGAAGAGGGATATGGACCAGAAGAGGACTGAGTTATGGTAAACAAGTTGCATTTTAATTTATTTATTACTTTTTTTATTCACAGGATGAATTGTAAAGACGATGCAATATTCCATCCAAGAATAATAGGAAACAGATAAGAAGAGGACTATAATTATAATAAAGGGTAATATTAAATAATTACTTGTAAAAATAATTGCAGTATTTTAATTTTTTTGATTTTATTCTTTCTAGCATCAGATATGTATGATAATTATTTGTAATGTATCTTCTTGTTTTTTACAGGTACCATCTAATATCATCTTTTTCTTTTACAGGTACCATCTAATATCTTCTTTTCTTTTACAGATACCATCTAATATTATATACATTTATTTTTATTATACTATATTTTAGATAGATTAAAAATTATTAAATATAAAATATTTCCAATTTGTAATTTTCTTATGTGCATGTATTGAAATTATTCTAGGATGTGTTAGTTTCAACTAACATCAATATTTCTATTGAATTTCTTTTCAGATTACACTCCTTGTTTATTATTTTGTATTTTTTGATATTATTGATAATAATTCTAAGGATTTTTTATGATGGTACTCTTATGGTGGGGCCTAAGAGTTAGGTTCATTCCTTTGAATAATATTCGGATGTGAGCATCTTTAGGATGCACATCCCTCTTGGGTCTTCAGAAGCGGTTACCTCCACGTGGTTAGACCTGGGCAATGGATATTACTTTCCATGTAATGTTTATCATATTTTGATATGCTATACATTCCATGGCAAGTAAAATCTAGCTAAAGACCGCTTACCATTAACCCCTTAAGTAGAAAGCTCGAGTTAACTCGTGCGACTTTGTATTACATTGAGCCTAAAATGATTTTCTTTTGGCCAGTTTAAAAAAAAAATTGTTGCTTAAGGGGTTAATATTATATTAATAATTGCTTTCTTTTATTTTCCTGTTATTGTAATGTTTATTTAGCAGGATGAACTATGATGCAAAATTTGATTCAAGAGGAGATTGAAATGTACCAGAAAAGGACTGAGATATGGTAAATGGGTTGTATTTTAATTTATTTATTACTTTTGTATTGTAAAGCACTCGTAAAAAAATCATTTTTCTGCCTACACTTTCTTATTTTTACATAGGTACCATGGATCAGTCCAAAATCATCGACATGTTTCAGCTTAAAAATCTTATCTCCAATTTTTGTTGTATTCTTTGAAATTTTTTATTTACAGGATAAATTATGAAGAATGTAATTATCTTCTTTTTTTTTTTTTTACAGGTACCATTTAATATCATTTTTTTTTCTACAGGTACCATTTAATATTATATATATTTATTTTTATTATACCATATTTTAGGTAGATTAAAAATTATTGAATATAGAATATTCATAACTTGTAATTTCCGTATGAACATATATTGAAATTATTCTAGAGTGTGTTACTTTTAAGTAACATCGATGATTGAATTGAAATTCTATTCAGGTTGCACTCTTCGTTTATCATTTTGTTTTTTTTTTCTGGGTATTCAAACTTTTTTCTATATTCTCGATAACAATTTTAAGGATTTTTCGGATGGTACTCTTATGGTTTGCCCCCCTTAAGAATTAGGTTTTTTATCTCTTTTTTGTTTGTTATCTCTTTGACTGCGACACGCTCTCGAACTCAAAAAGAGATAGTTAATTGAAACGTTATATTTAAAAAATTCAATAATGAATAGAATAAAGACAATGTAGACATTAAGAAATCTTTGTCGTTTCGTACAGAAAAACATAATCGTATAGAAAAGAATTGTCGATATTAAAATGCCTAATATGAAATGCAGCATGTGAAAGAATAAATTTTATATGAAAGAAAATAAAAACAAATTAATGTAATTACTATTTGTTTGAAATGCACATGTAACTTGTAAATATTATAAAAATAATGAGTAGAATAAAATGAATGCATAATAAAAACATTATCTCATTACATACAAGAAAAAATCATGTAGACGAGAAACCTTGTATACATTGTAACCAATGTATACATGTAGAAACAATCTGAAATGTAGAGTATATTAAAATGATAAAATAATTATTAAGTAATTAATATAAGTGCATATTCTTATCTAAAAACTCATTAAATATGATCTATGTACCTTTTCCTCGAGATTCACCTTTTGACTAAGATATCATCCTCAATGAAAATACTTTTTCCAATGCTGTTTAGGTTATTTTTCAAATATTGCCTATTTATGCAATAGAAAAAAAACATTCTAAATAAAGAACATTATTACTTTCTAAATTTTACACTATTCTCACTATACACATTACTTTACACATTTTACTTGTAAATAGAATAAAAATAATGAATAAAATAAAAAAAGAATGCATAATAAAAACATTATCTCATTCTATAAGAAAAAACAATCATGTAGAAAAGGAACTTTGTCAAAGAAATTTGTAAAACAATTGACAATCTATCGCTTGCCAATAATACAAAAGTCCCTAGTATCTGTATCAACACGTAAAAACTCGTCTTTAAGATAGGAATTTATTTTTATACGGGTGGTAAGCGATAGATTGTCAATTGTTTCACAAATTTCTTTGACAAGGTTTCTCGTCTACATGATTTTTTCTTGTGTGTAATGAACTAATGTTTTTATTATGCATTCATTTTATTCTACTCATTATTTTTTATAATATTTACACAAGTGACATGTGCATTTAATAAAATAGTAATTACATAGTAGTGAAAAGAATGAAAAGGTGTAAGACTTATAATATTAAATTCTCTTTAATGGAATGTTATTTACGTTGCATACATGGACAACATTTGGAAAATAACATAACCAACATTGAATAAAAGCATTTTCACAGAGGATAATGCCTCAGTTAAAAGGTGAATTTTGAAGAGAAAGGTACATAGATCATATGTAATAAGTTATTAGATAACAATATGCACTTATATTAATTATTTAACAATTATTTTATCATTCTAATATTCTCTAATTACATTTCAGATTGTTTCTATGTATATACATTGGTTTAAATATTTCATAGGATTTAAGGTACATTAAATAGAAAATAATTTTGATATGTTATAAAAGTATGTTTATTTTTTCGATTACAAATAAAATGTACACGTAATTCATAATTATACTAAAAATAATGAATAGAATAAAGAGAATGTAGGATCTTATAGCATAGAAAATCATGTAGAATGATTTTCATGAGAATCGTGTATAAACATTATTGTAAATATCTTGGAAACAATGCACATCTTATGCATTTCTGAAAGTATTTAAATTGTAAGGATTCTTTATCAATACATATTTTGGGAATTTATTCTTTCATATGCTGCATTTTATATTAGACATTTTTATATCGACAATTCTCTTCCATACGATTGTATTCTTTTGTGCAAAACGACAAAGTTTTCGTAATGCCTACATTGTCTTTATTCAATTCATTATTTTTAGAATATTTATAAGTTACGTGAACATTTATTAGAAAACTAGAAATGATTTTTAATTTATTTAATAAATAAATTATCATATGTAGTTTGACCAGCGTGGTCATGAAGAAGGTCAGATTCTGTCCGTGTAAGAAGCTGTGATGACCCTTTTAATGTTCAAAAAAATGAATTAGCCAATCACAGCCAGTCTTTCGTCCGAATTCTTTAGTTTTATGGCGTCATTCGAGGAGAACACATCGGAGTGTCATCGTCTCGTTAAAATCAGGTAATTAAAAGATATTTTGTAAGGTTCACACCTTTCTATTATAATATATAAAGGATAAAAGGATCAATTTTGATATTTTGAGTATATTTTGACAATTTTTATGCTCCTATATCGTATTTTTAATCATTCGAAATTTTTTTTATTATAGGTGGAGAAAAGATCTACTGCGCAATATTTTCGCGCATGCAGTATTTTCGCGCCAGTCTTACGCGCCTATTTTATGCACATCAATATGGCGAATCTTTCGAATCTTTTGATTTGTCATCTATATACTTGTTGCAGCGGATTTTGTTATCCCGTTAATATCAGGTAATTGTTTCAATTAATTATCTAACGTACACCTTTCTGTTATATAACATATTATATGTAACGAATTTTATATACCAATTTATGGTAGTTACCATGCAAGATTTTAATGCGTGAGTGTTTTTATATTTTACTTTTTTTTTAGCTTTCTAAGCATGGGGAGAGTTGCACCACGAATTCACATACCTAACGTTTTAACCTTGTGACAAGTTTTTTTATCTTCTCTATATACGTCGAGGTGAGCATTATTTTTTTTTTTAAGTGTATTTGGCATATAGAAATACTACAGAAAGAATGAAAGAGTGACAAAGAAGGAGAGAGAGAGTGAGAGAGAAATAATAATAAAACAAAACACCCGATATATAGACTATTATAAATGTGTATCTATATTTCCAGGAATTTTTTGAGTCGACGACAAAACGTAAACAGCCGATAACATAGGTATAATAGCCGAACGTTCGACACTCCGAAAGTCTCCTCTAGCAAGGTTACGTAGTAACGTATCTCGTATTCGTCTTCTATCCTTCAACGAGACAACATCAACGAAAAAGAAACGTATGAAATTATTTAATAATTTTATTTCTAACGTTATCATTTTGATTTTAATAGTTTAAAAAGTTTTTCATTACATAAAATGGTATTAAAACTGGTTTATTTTTTATGTTACTCTTTATTGAGTTTGCTGATACAATTACTGTTTTATTTAGACAACTTTAAAGATTTTTAATTAATATATGATATGATATTTTAATATTTAATCTTATAATTTAATCAAATCTTATTTGATTTATAGGCTGATGCAATCATTATCGATGACGTGAATGTTTTGAATTAGGTAAGAAGATCTTTAATTAGGATCTTATAGAATCTTATACTTTTCTATGGTTTCATAAAGATTTTTATAATATTCTTATTCTTTTTATAGTTTCAGAAAGACGTTCATTATCGTTCCATGGAGACATACAAATCAATGGTGTTATAAACTACTGCATATATACGTGCAGATATATTTCTTTCTTTTTTTTCTTTCATTTTATAAATTCATCAATTTTTATATGGATCTCCGACGCAGCAACCTCCCAGTGGTGAGATCCGGTAACCGATATTGCTTACGATGTCCATAGAATTTATATGGTACAACGTAAGCACTGTCGGGCCAATGGCTGACGTTCGATGCATTAGAAAATTTTAACTTCTTGCATCATTAATTAAATTATAATGTGAATGCAACAATTCATTGAATTAATTATTTAATTACACGTTGCTATTGTTGTTTAAATTTTATTAATTTAAATTCATTTTATTTATCGTGGTATTAAATTCACATAAATAATTCAAGACACGTTCAATCGATTTTAATTAATTGTTTAAATGATTGTTTATAAATATTGTACCTTACTTAGTTTTACATTAATGCTATATCTATTCTTTCTTATAGGTATTCACGCAATTAGCATACTTCTGTAAAAATAACCCTATCGCGATGAAATATATTTTTTGAAAGATAGAATGCAATGTGATATTTGTTCGTTTGTATTTTATATTATTTTTCATATAGTTTACAAGGTTGTGGTTACATCATTTGAATTATTTTGTTTTATTAATAATTAGAACATTAAAATAATAGTACGATTTCAGAATTTTTGGAATATGTAGTTTAAATAATTGAATTTTAAAATGAATAATATTATTTTTCATTAGTAACGTAATAAATAAACAGAAGTACGCTATGACTTGCTTTAACTAAACTTTCATTTTCAGATCTTCAATTGTGATTGCGTGCAATGCAATCTTAGAGTCAGTGTTTGTTTCGAACGAAGTTACATTTTTTGTATGCAATCGCATAGATTGCTTTAAAAATAATTACTAAACTCGATCGTATTTAAAATCAATGCAAGAATTTGTTGAAATATTCTTGTTAAATGAAAAGTAATTTGCTCGGTACGTGATTAGAATCATTAACACACTTTCGGCCAATTCGGTAGAAGAGGATTTGCGTTTTCGATAAAAATATTGTCATGGTCGAAAGTGTGAATTAATATTTTCATTTCTTCTGGATCATCTTTATCAACGAATCTGGGGCTTCGTCTGGATAAATCAACGGTTAGTATTATCTTGTAATTTTAATTATTACTTCTCATATATTTTTTAAATCATGATTGTTTTTATTCATAGTTTTTATTCATGAAAAATGTTTAGAATGATATGAAACATAATTAATTTTATATTGTATTTTGAATTACAGATCAAAATCATCAATTCAACGATTCAACGATACATCGATTCAACAATTCATCCAATTTGAATCCACTTCACGACATCATTCAACCAACAGCGAGGGGGACGAGTGTTTTGGAGCCATCGCAGAACTTCTAAAAGCGTGAGTTTTTATTTAAAGTCCCTCCAGTGCCCAATCATGCCGAGGATGAAAGATCCAATATCGGCACGGGTTCCTGGTTGTATTCGTAGATGTGTTTTGTCCGAAACGAGCATAAGCGACCGTGAGTAAAATCTATGGTTTTGCTCACGAGTGATTCCCAATATATGTGATTTTTATATATGTGATTTATATATATATGTGATTTATTTAGATTAGGCCAGGGTCTTCTTGTTTCATCGGTTTCAATTCACTTAATGAACACTTCAATTAATTATTGTACTTATTTTTTTTTTTTACCTATTTACTCGTGTTAGTAGTGGTGAAATCAAGCATTAATTTACTTGATTTCGTACCAAGAAAGCATTTAAAAATTGTTTTACATGCATTGCTTCATAATTAGTTTTTCAAACGTGATTAGTTTTTCAATCGTAATTTATTTCAATATATCGATACTTCGATATTGTTAATAAATGAGCAAGAAGACAAATCAAATTCGCGAACGGATAGATTCTGGCAATTAAGTGGTGGCTCAAAGCCCAGTTCTTTCATTAGAACAGCCATTTAATGAAAGAGTCGTCCGAGGTTTGCAAAAAATATCCATCATCACCGTAGAGTCTTTTAATACATCCTTACCTCGAAACTCTAATTGTTTCATATGGGGTAACTTTTTTTTTTCATTCGCTTGTTTAAGTCATTATTCACCAAATGACTTGTAGAGTCCTTAGCCCGTTTAGATGAATTTTTATTAAAATCTTTTGTGATATATTTATATATGTGTTAATTATGTTTTTTTAGATCAGGCTTTTCAGCTTCTAATATACTAATTCCCCCTTTTCTCCCCCCTGTGCTTTCTTCGTTCTCATCGATGCGTGTTACCCAGGTGTTACACGTATGGGTGAGAAAAAGTTTGCATGGGTTTTAGTTATTAAGTTTTCCTTTGGCGACTGTCATTGTGTTAGTGATTGCACGGTGTACATTGCACCTGTGTGTGCGTTATAGGTGGTGCATTGTACATCGTTTCGTGGTACTTTTTAATTAATACATCATTCAATATTCAGATAAATACTTGTACAGTCACGTGTGTGATATGTACTTTTATTTTTATACTTATATTCCATTTTTCTCATTTTATTTTTCCTAATCGTTTTGAATAGTAGAGTTCCCACATTTATTTGTGGAAATTTAACAATACTTGTATTATACTAGTATGCTAATATATACTAGTATGTACCAGTATTTTTGCTTTAGTCATTATTGCAATAATCATTAGCCTTGGCAGTCGATTACAGCATTTGGTACGTAACCTTTTAGAATATAAGTTTAGAAAACGTGGTTGAACTAGGGTGTCGGAGGTGCCCCGGGGCATGCTCTCTAGTTTAGGCTTTTGCACCCTGGTGGTATGTGAGAGAACCGTGGAGTGTATGTGTTGGTGTGTCTGTTTGCACTTTTTAAATATAGGTTGATAGGCAGGCAGGTAGCATACTTTTCTGAGTGTATGTGAAATCTTTAATTTTAAGTAGGTAAGGACCGGGTACGGCAAAAGGTTTGGTTCCATTCAGGGTGGACATTTCTGCCTCCGGGGTTTTCAGCTAAGTATCAGCAAATTTTTACACCTTTCACCATATCTTTTTTCTCTATTCTTTTTTGCTGATACTATGCATTATGTTAAGATAATTGTATCAAACAGTTCAAAAATACTTTGCAACCAATGAGAACATTAGATAGATCACCCAATATCTTTTGAACTTAGCAAAGGATTTTGAATTAGTTTTGATACTTAGTTTTTTAAGTATATTAACACTTGCACTTCGCGATCTTTATTATATATAATATATTTCTTAATATTAGAAATAACATACACCTATACCTCGAATAAAATGAGAATATTACAGTTGTTGTAATTTTTTCTTTTTATCGAAACATTATTCACTTTTAATGTGCAACGTGTTAATCCTAGTTTGTAATAGGTTCATCATTTAGAAGAAAAAAAATTTATCTGCTGGAGCATTCGATTAAATGTGCCTGTGTAGTTGCGCACGATCGGTGAATTCTTTCGAGTTCATTGATCGTCCACAGGCTAGCCTGATTACTTTACGGAATTAATTAAATATTTTTTTACTATTGTACACATTTATTTTTTTTATATTTTTTTTTTTACACATAAATAAGTAAGTAAGAATTGTGTTAGAAAAAAATCGAGACGCACTTAGGTAGGAACGCAGTTGAGATTACGTGTTGGGACTCGTCAGTGGCGTTTGGGATGATGCATTTGCAAACTTTGTCATATTTCAGTGGTTATATTATTTAGAATAAATCGATACTGTACGTTGCAAGCTCTTACCTCTCGTTAGGTTAAGTAAGAATAAGAATAAATAAAAAAATACCAGCGCAAAAACCTGCGGAAATAACAATTATTAATACCTGTGTTGATTCCTTCCCCAATTTCTTTCAGCTTAGATCCAATATGCGTCTCGTATAATAAAATGCGTTTTATTAAACACGAGGGTTTGAGTCTTGTCGCGTATGGTGAGAACAGGTCGGGATTAGGTCGGTTTAGCTCAGGGACGATTTCATTCTTTTGATATAATCCACTGATATATGCCCATTTTTGCAATGTATTGTTTCAAACGGTAGGGCGTTTTTTGACACGTAATTTTTTTCTTGCGTCGCACGTAGGGAATGCTCCATTGCAGTGGTCAGGGCACGAAGCAAAGAAGAGGCAAAATGCCGAAGAGGCCCCCACTAATTGTGGCTCAAGAGGGCAACTATTCGACTACGAGTTATTTTTCAAAGGATTTTTTAATAATCCTTTGATCGATGATTCGTGGTCTTACCAAAATCCCTTTTTTACCCTTTATCACGTTGTCACTTATGCTCGTAGTAGTATTAGTTATAAGTTGTTCCTGAATGGAGATGATGGACCATTCCATCTCCCTGCTACGCTGTTCCACACTCGCGTTCGTGAAAAATTAGAGTCTTTTAAATACTAGAATCTAGATTTTGCTATTTTTATTTAATTAATAGAGTCATTGCATTTTTTCTTATTTAATTCAAAGTCGAGTCATTGCAGTTTTCTTATTAGATTAATATTCGAGTCTTACACACCCCACCATACACAAACACATAGCAATTTTTTTATTAAATTAAATTAAAAGTCGAGTCATTGCAGTTTTTTTTTTATTAAAATAAATTAATAGTCGAGTCATTGCATTATTGAAGTATATAAATTAGAGTATTTTCTTAGATATTTTTCATTAAATTAGAGACACGATCGTTTACATTGTGTGGACGTCCATGGATTGCTGCAGCTTGCACAAAAGAGTGCATTTGGATACAACGATGGAAGAAGAGGATATTTCTGCATTCAAAAATGCAGATAAGGTCAACAAAAAGGTTTTATCATTCTGAGTGATTCAAATTGAATTAATAAATACATTAATCAAAGTATATAATAAATAAATATTTTCAATATTTTTTCATACCATTTAAATTCATTTCAATTTTTTTTCCAAGATATAATAATTTATTGAATATGTGTAATGTAATGCATCCAAAAGTTACAAGATTCTTTTTTTACATAGTCTCTTAATTCATATATACATTTTTTTTTATTGAATATATAATCGTGGATTTTTTTATTTGAAATAGTAACAAATAAATAAAAAAAAAAAAATTTGAATCATTCTGATTAAGTGCACTGAAGAGTGCATATGAAAATCGCAGTAAGTACATGCCTGCACTAAAAAGTGCATATGAAAATCGCAGTAAGTACAAACATACCTGCTAAATGCAGATGGAAATACCTGCTGAAGTGCAGATGAACATATAATAAGAATATACATTTTTCATTCAAATAAATGAAATAAAAGGAACGGCAGCCAGCACTCATAAGTGCATATTAATATGTCCGGAATGTACATTTTTATTCTATAATTATTTATAAATAAATACCAAATGAAAGAGTTAATAAATTCATAAGAGAGAGTGGGAGAAAGTATTTTTTTTTATACATAAATATTTAAAGAAAGATTTTATAAAAGAGTTATGGAAGAGAAATAATGAGTAATATGAAAATGATTAATATATTTTCTAATTTATTATATAGAAAAGTAGAAAAAGATTAGTTTTTTGGAATAAAAATGGATAGTTCTTGGTACATAAATGAAACAATTGAAAAGGCTTGCCTGCACTTAAAAGTGCATATGAAAATCGCAGTAAGTACAAACATACCTGCTAAATGCAGATGAATATAATTGCTAAATGCAATCGAATATACCTGCTAAATGCAGATGAACATACAGTAAGAATATACATTTCTCATCCAGAATGATCAAAAGTGAATGAATGAATGCACTGATAAAAGTATTTAATAAATAATTATTGAAATATTTCTATCTACGTAATATTTTTTTACTTACAGAAATTTATCTAATAATAATTTAGAAAATTTCATTTAAATCTATATATATAATAATTAATTTATATTTACACATAGTGCTAATTAATGAAAAACTATTTTGAATCATTCTGATTAGAAACGTATAAGTCTTGCTAAGCGAAATGAAAATACACAAAAGTACAGCCAGCACATGCGAGTGCATATAAATATATCAAGGGTGTGCATTTTAATTCTAAAATTATTAACAAATAAATATCTAATTTGTATAAGAAAGAATTTGAGGAGAAAGTATTTCCATGAAATATATATATATATATATATATATATATATATATAAATATCAAAGTTTTTTTAAGAAATGAAAGCAAAGAGAGATGATACAAAAATCATTTGACTATTTTTACACAGATTTATAATAGAAGAAATGATTTAATTGGAATAAAAATGCATAAGTCTTGATATATAAACAAACTTAAATAAAAGGCTGTCCCACACTCTCGAGAGTGTGAATTATACGAATAAGTTGAGAACAGGGAGCCCAGGCTTTGCATACGGGATTGTAAATGCACCTGGGTGATTATCAAGCTTGTAGATATTAATTTGGAATAATTTTCCCTTGGCATTTTATTTTTCTATTGTTTATGTAGATTTGTATTATAATTCCCGTAGGGTAGGGACACCCCTCTCATACAGCTCATAGAGCTGTGGGTAATGTAAGGTAAACCTTACATACCCTTCATTCATGTTCATTCATAATTGCGTCTACATATATAATCGCACTCTTCGACGATTAGTAGTACGCTTCATCTAAATATTCATCCTAATCACAATTGCTTCCACGAGGGTATATCCCTCTTACGTGGTCGCAGAAGAACATTATCACCTTGCTTAGATTTGTGTATTTTTTTTTTTTTTTATATATGGGCTAATCAGATTAGTCCCATTAGTTAGAGTCAATCATCCTTTCCCGTGAAAAATTAGTCATATTATTCCGATTAATTATCTATGAGACTTGATTAGCTTAGAATCTGTTAAAGCAAGCAGTAGCAATTAATTAATTATCAATTTTGTTTCAATTATTATTTTTCTATATTGAATTTCAATTTTTGTCTTCCTTTAAAATTTCATATTGAATTGATATTTCATTTGAATTCATATTTATTTAAAATATGTACTTCGAAAATTGTGAAATTGTATTACTATTTTGTTGTTTTTTTAATAGTTTACTAGAAATCAAAAAGTGTCTTGTACATAAATGATGTAATAATATGTACATCAGACACTTGATGTAACTACATACTTCGCGTAAACATAGATTTAATGAAATAAAAAATGTATGTAATCTATCGATCAAATGTATATTTGATCTCGATATGGTTATGGTTATGGTGATATGCATAATTGCGTATGCATTTTGTAATACGACGTAAGGTGCAATATTGTTTTTTTTTCCTTTTGAAAGCGGTGTTAATTAATTTTTAAAATATTGTGAAATATTCACAATTGATTAAGTTTTTTATAATGTGTCTTGAATTATTTTCTATGTGTATTTGTAATTGTATTAATCCATTAATAATTTCGTATGAAATTGAAACATTTTTTTATTCATACATTTGCATATTGAAAAAAACATGCACTTTTTTAAATTCACTTGTGTTTAAAATATAGAAAAAAACACATTTTCTAATGCATCGAGAATTTGATATTTTTTAATGTCCACCTTTTGGTCATTTAAAACTTTTTTTTTTTTTTTCAATTGGAAATTTTTGATCAGGGATTCTACATCGAATTTCATTTTTCCACACATGCCCTTTTCATCCAGTTTTTTTGTTACAGAAGTGGAATAAACAAATAAGAAGACAGAAGACAAAGATTATTGGCAAGATCGATTCTAGTGTTTGTAGTTTGTGTTGTGGTAGTAGTGTGGTGATGGGTTTTGTATCTGAATATATGAATGTATGAATGTATGAATGTAATGAATCTATTTGTGTGTGTGTGTGTGCACAATTTTTATTGATTTTTTTTTATAAATCTTTCTACATTGTTTCTATTCACAGGTAGAAATATTGTTTATAGCATCTGAAGAGGATTAATCTTAGATAGAATTATATATTAAATGATAAGATAATCAAATAAATGATTGATTTATGATGTTATAATAAGATGAGTAATGTAAAAAGAATTTTTAAAAATATTTTGATTCAACGAGAAATTAAAATATTTTTATCAGGTTTTAAATAATATTTGGAGTATTTTTTATGACATTACGAATTCTTATTATTATTTAAATAATAGTTAATGCATGTTAGTGTACATAAATGCGTGCGTGCGTTTATATTGTGACACCTTGCGTGTTACATTGTAAGTTTACATTTTTGCGTTTGTTTAATAGGAACTTGCGTTTGTTTAATAAGAATTTGCGTTTGTTTAATAAGAACTTGCGTTTGTTTAGTAGGAACTTGCGATTGTTTAATAGAAACTTGCGTTTGTTTAATAGGAACTTGCGTTTGTTTAATAGAAACTTGCGTTTGTTTAGTAGGAACTTGCGTTTGTTTAATAGGAACTTGCGTTTGTTTAATAGGAACTTCCGTTTGTTTAATAGGAACTTCCGTTTGTTTAATAGGAACTTCCGTTTGTTTAATAGGAACTTGCGTTTGTTTAATAGGAACTTGCGTTTGTTTAATAGGAACTTGCGTTTGTTTAATAGGAACTTGCGTTTTATATTATTTAAAGTTCCAACCCCGAATCTACGTCACAGCTTTGACATGTTTGCGTTAATTTAGGATTGTAAATCGGGTAGGTAGGTCGATTTAAAAACGATGTACATGATTTTTCATCTAACTTAAATAATAAGTTGGATAAAAAATTTGGTGACACGTTTTTCCGGTAGAATTTTAGAAATTTCTTTCTAACAAATGATTAATGAATTGTATTAGTTAGAAAGATAATTATAGAAAAGTAGAGTCTTAGCCCGTGGGTCTCCAAACACAGCAACCTTCTCGCGGTGAGACCTGGGTCGATATTGCTTGTGATCTATTCGAAATTTAATTGTAAATTATGTAACGCAAGTACTATCGAGCGAATGGCTGTGCTAGATTCAATTTAAATTCATATTTACATGTTTAAATTATTATTAACTCTCTTTTTTTGGTCCTTCTGACACATGAATTTTATTAAAAATAATCAAATGAATCTTAGATTTATCAAATAATTTGTTAAACTAAATTTAAAGTGTGTTGTGTGTGTGTGTGTATATATAAAAAAAATTGCGTACATAATTGATAACGACTGAGTCAACATACATATTTTTATTTCTATGTATTTGTTTAAAGTTGAGAAGTTAGGGTTGGGCCAAGTGTTGAAGACAAATCTTGAAGAATTTCTGAAATAAATGAGGGAATAATAATAATAATAATGAAAAAAAAAAGACATAAATAACATGTTTTTTTTTCTTCTTTTTATCTGATTTGACGATATACATTATTTATTGCGTATTAAATGTTCATACAAAGATATAACAATAATCTTCGCGAATTCGCGGCGCTACAGGTGCTTACGTTATTGCGGGTTAATATCGTGGCTTCGAAGGAAACGAACGAGTTTTATTTTATTGCCTGCGCGAAAAGGGATGAGGATATGTTGCAAAAGTGTTTTTTTTATTTTTTTATTTTTAATTATTATTATTATTATTATTATTTTTCATTTCATTCACATTTCTTTCTCTCTCGTTTTTTTTTTTTTTTTTTTTAATTTTTATTTTAGTGTTTCTTTTCTTTCATTTTAACTTCTTCATTTCGCGTTCGATTACTCGTCGTCATGTTTTATACATCATCGTTGTTTAAAGGCGACCGACGATGATTTAAAAAAAAAAAAAAATAAAAAAAAAAAAGCACCGAGAGTTCTTATCCTATATCTCCCCTTTCTTACAATTTTTTTTTCCCATAATTTTTTTTTTTAATGTTAATCGCATCGTCATTCGAGAAATTTGTATCTACGTTACAATTCTTCTTTTACAATTAATTTTATTCAACTTTTAATCCTCGAATAATCGAATACCAAATCGATCGTACGATTAATTGATTATTTTTACTTTCAACCAAAGTTTGGTTGTTCGCAATTTTTTCTCTTCTTCTTCTTTGATACAAATTCTTTCATTCTTTCTCTCTCTCTCTTTCTCTCTCGCTCTCGCTCTCAAAAAGATGGAAAGAAAAAGAAAAGTTTATTGCAAAAGAAAAATTCGATTCAAAAAGGATGACGTGTACAATGATTTATTATTTATTATTTTTTTTTTTTTTTTTAATATTTCTTTTGTTTCTTAATTTTAAAAAGATTTGTTTCTTTTTTTTTTCGTTTTTGCTCTTTACAATCTTCACTTTTCTTTTCCTTCTTAGCGCGTATTAAAATTTTTTCTCAATTTTTTTTTTTTTTTTTTTTTAAATTTTTTTTTTATTTAGAAGACAAGTGAAAAGTTTGTAGGTATCGTTCTAATAAGTTTTTATTTATTTATTTATTTATTTATTTATTTATTTAAATATCATTAGTTAGTATTAGGATAGACACCCTGTGTAATCGATCTTCCCCCCCTCCGTCTTTCTCTCAATATTTCTTCTTTTTCTCTGTTTAATCAATCAACGCGTTTTATTATATTCTGTTTACATTTTGTTATTTTATTTTATTTGATTTTGTCGTCGTCATTGTGTTGTGTTGTTGTTGTTGTGTTGTTGTAGTTGTAGTTGTTGGTTGTTTTTTTTTTATTCTCTCGTTTTCGCGCTTTTTTTATTCTCTCTCTCTCTCTCTCTCTCTCTCTCTCTCTCTCCTTCTCACTCAACTCACTTATTATACATACATGTAATAATAATATATCACGCTTAATGTTTTTTCTCGTCATGTTATTTTTTTTTTTTCGTTTCGTCATAATTCCTCGTGTTTAAACATTCGAACGTATTTTTAACACGTTGTGCGCCACGTCAGTCATCGATGACTGACACTTAACTTTACGTTTAGGCCGTGTCAGTCATTTGTGACTGACACGTTTACATTTTTCAATACAAAGAAATGTCCGTGGCCTGACGAGAATTTCCCTAAAAATTCACGTGGCGCTCAACGTGTTTAATTGTAAGATCTTACGAGAAAAGCACCCATATGGGAGACTGATGATATTTTTTTTTTTTTTTTTTTTAAATTCCTTTCCCTTTCACTTTCCCATTTTTATTTTTACTCATCGCTTATCATTTAGTATCCTCGATTTTTATTTGCCATTATTTTTATATTTCATGGTCGACACCCGCTTTTTAATACTGATGCATTATAAAATTAAACGTTAAATGCTTAATATATATATATATATATGATTCCTTTTTTTCTCTCTCTCTCTCTCTCTCTCTCTCTTTCTGTCATGCATACACACATACGCACATACATACATACATACATACATACACATAACAAACTAACTATAAACAAATGCACGAACACATTCATCCAAAGGTTTTCACACATTTCTGGTATTTTCTTTCTTTCATTTTTATTTTTATTTTTATTCACGTGTGTGTGTGTGTAATGTAATTTTTCTCATGCACATTATTTATGGTTGTGTGTGGGTGTTACATTCTAATAATTTTTCTTTCTTCATGATTCGCTTGTATTATTTCTTTTTTTTTTACTTTCCCACGTTTTATTTTTCTTCTTCTTCATCATATTTTTTTTTACAAGCGAATTGTTTCATCTTTTTATTTATTTTTTTTTTTAGATTGCAACGCGGTATATTTATTTATATATATATATATATTTATTTATTTATTTATTTATATGTTTATATATATATGATTTTTAAACGCTGAGTTTCACGATTGCTTGTTGTATTTTTTATTTTTAATTTTTGCTTATTTTAAAAAGCAGCGCGATTTAAATGGAGAAATAAAAAATGAATTATAAAAAAAAAAGAAGAAAGAAAGAAAGAAAAAATAAATAATAAAATGGGTGCGAGATAAGAAGCATTATCGAATAGTATCGCTCGCATTTTATTTTCTCGAGATTTATTAGAAAAATCCTTTTGTTGATGAACTCGTGAAAAATATGTATCGTACGGGGGGCACACATGAAACTACCCCATGTGTTTTTTTTTCTTTTTTTTCTATAAACATATATAAGTTCATGTTTACTTGTATGTTTATATAAAAAAAAACTAAAAAAAATTTAAACAAACACACGTTTAATGTATTTGATTATACGTGTGTCGTGAATTATGTTAATTAAATTGAAATGTAATCAATTGAAAGAAAAATTGTGTCATTATTTATATTTTAATATAAATCAAATGAAGTTTTCTTTTTCAAATTGTTTCTCATTTAATTTTTAATCACATAATTAATCGTACATGTGTTATTATTATGTAATTATGAAATTAATAATTGTTTAATTAGATCACCCACGAAAATACAGGTTGATTATTTGAAAAATATCTAATCAGGAGAAATTCATCAGTAAGGATTTTTTTTTGTTTATTTTTGTTTTATTTAAATCTCGATGAAAGCGAGCGAAACTGACTGCAACTACTATTTTATCACACTTTCGTTTCTCGTTTTGTTTTTATATTTTTTTTTATTATTACTTTTTTTTCTTTTTTTTTTTTTAATTATTTATTTATTTATTTATTTATTTAAATCGCTTATTATACGATTTGTTCGTAATATTTTTTATTACATCATTGTTTTTCGTCCTATGTCATAATCGTCGTCGTAATCGTCAATCGTCATCATGATGATCGTCAACGAATTAATTGGGTAAATGCAATTTAGTTGGACTCCAGTTTTAATTGATTCATGTTAAATAAATAATAAAAAACAAAAAATAAAAAAAAAACAATTCATTTCTATTATCATCGACGTCTGTTTTCAATTATTATTGCTTACGTTTTTTTTTACATTTAAAAAATGAAACACAAATAAAAAATACAAGTCGTGTAAAAGTAATCAACTACAAACGTGGTTACCTTTTTTTTTGATTCAGTTTTTTTTCATCAATTAAATAATTGTTGATTGTGTTGTAATAATTTTTTTTTATTGGAAAAAAATAATAAGAAATGACAAGAAAAAAAGAAATTAATATAAAAGTGTGACTATAGGTAAAAAAAAAAAATAATAATAAAAAGAACTTTTTGTTTGTTTGTTTGGTTTTTTTTCAATCGGTGCGCATACAAACGGGGAATAGAAATAAAAACACACAGGTGTTAAAGTTTACGTTATACCTTTTTTTTTTTTTAATTATCCTTTTTATTTTGTAACAGACGTCGATGAAATCGCAGATAAAATTTAACGCTCTTATTTTTTTTTTTAATTTTTAATTTTAATTCTCTCTTTCTCATTTGTCAGTCTCCGAACGGGACCCACACACCGTTCGCGTTTGCCGTATTAATTCGTTGACTACATTTAATACAAAATATACCTTTTTTTTATTACTATTATTAATTATTATTATTATTATTATTATTATTATTATATCGATTTAATTTTTTTATTATTTTTAATAATCATCGTAATTATTAATAATCATAATAATTGTAATAATATTTATTTTTTTTTATAGCATCTCCCGTTCATCTTCTTTCCTTGTTTGCTATCCTTTTTTTTTGTTATTTTCTTCCTTCTTTTTTTAAATTATTATTATTATTATTATTATTATTAGTATTAGTATTATTATTATTTAATTAATGATTTTTTTCTTTCTTATTAAATCGTCGATAAGACACCGCCAAAAATTGTTTGACAAACGATCGCTTCGTCCAGTTCGAATTGAAACAATGTAATTTTCAAACAAATACAAATAAAAACAAAAATAAAAAAACATTTTGTTGATTCCAAAATTTGTATCTATCGAAGTGAATATGAAACGTAGAAAAATAATAATAAAAAAGGAAATAAATTAATATGAAAAGTAAACAATTAGAACGATAAACACACGCACACAAATCCGAACGTGAAGATAGAAAGGATAAGGGTTGGGGGTGTTTTTGGGGATGTAATTAGAATCACGTGAACCGACATGAATAATCAAAATTGATTGACCGCTATCAAAATTGATTTTCAAATGATCGGAACTACGAGAAAAGAGGGAGGATCTGTAATAGAGGATGAGAAAAATAAAAATAGAACAAATAAAATGATATTTCGTTGATAAGAAATTTTTCCAGCGAGAATTAGAATTAATATAATGGCGGAGATTGGCCTAAATAGACATATTTACACGAAAGGCCGAACGCGAGGGTGTGTATCTCCTTTTTTTTTTTTATTTTTTTTTTCTACTAAGAATTTTATTTAATTTTATTTGTTTTTTTTTTTCTAATCGAGAGTACAAATTTCGAGCTCGCTCTTATAAAAATCTAAACTCAATCTAAATAATGGTGAATGATGTATAAAAAAAAAAAGAAATTATAAATAATATATATAACGAAAGAGAAAATAACTAAACAAAAATACAAACAAGAAAGATTGATAAATAAATAAATAAATAAAAAAAAAAGAAGTATTGAACAAGATAGAACACAAAGAAGAAACAGAAAAGTTTACTAAAAAACAAGAGGGGTGTTTAGAGGGGGTTGATTATTACGAAAAAAGGGTTTCAAATTTGGATTATTGTGAAACGCGTGTTTGTGTAAATGTGTATTGTTTTTTTTTAACACGTTGAATGCCATGTCAGTCATTAATGACTGACACTGAACTTCAGTTCAGGCCATGTCAGTCATCGATGACTGACAATGAATTTCCTGTTCAGGCCATGTCAGTCATCGATGACTGACAACAAATTTCCTGTACAGGCCATGTCAGTCATCGATGGCTGACAACGAATTTCCTGTTCAGGCCATGTCAGTCATCGATGACTGACAATGAATTTCCTGTTCAGGCCATGTCAGTCATTAATGACTGACACTCACCTTTTACACTCAATACAGACACTAAACGTGGCCTGACGAAGATTTCCGTAAGAATTCTTGTGGCGCATTCAACGTGTTAATTACTTTTATTTGTTATTTGATTTTTATTTTATATGCACGTATTATTTATTTTTACGTGATATTTATAATTTAATTCAACATAAAAACAATATACGAATGGGACGAAGAGATCTGACCATAAAATCTAAGGCCGAGAACAATCATCATCATCATCATCATTATTATCGTCATCATCTTAATTATCGTTTTATGACGGAAAGATTTTGTTTTGTTTTTTTTTTCTACTAAAAATCAATCTTTAAATGTATACGTTTCAAGTTGAATTATACACACTCACATTCACGATAGGAGAATTTACCTTTATATTTGTTTTTTTGTTTTTTTTTGTTTTTTTTTTTTTCTTCTATTAATCAGTTCTATTAAGCGTTACTATTCTAAAAAAAAGGAAAAAAAAAAAAAACTTAATGCAATGTGTGTCTGCTTTGTTTATCATTGTTTATTTTTACCTTTTTTTCTTTTTTTTTTTTTTAAATGTTTTCTTGATTTTTTTTTTTATTTTCCATTTTGTTTTTTTAATCATTTTCTTCATTATTTTTACCTTTTACTGTTTGTTTGTTATTTCTTATCTTTCAAACCTTTTCCAACGATTGTATTTATTCCTTCACTTTTATTCATATTGTTTTATTTTTTTATTGTTAATTGTTGGTTGTTTTTTTTTTGTCTCATATAACGGAGTCCTTTTCTCGTATCATCATCATCATCATCATCATTATCATCATCATTATCATTATCATTATCATCATTAATCAATCACACGTGGTTTTATTTTCTAATTCATTCTTTCTGTTTGTGTTTTTTGCTTTTGTTGTTGTTTTTTAGTTTTCCCTCTCTCTCTCTCTTTCTCTCTTTTTTTTTTATTTATATCTCTTTGTTGTTAAATCATCATCATTATCATTATCATTATTATTAGCATCATTATCTCATTAATCATATATTTATGTATATATATATATATATGACTTTTATTTATTTCGCGAGACACGCACGGAGTGTCACAGTTCGACGGCGATAGTTTTTAAATAAATAATCGTTGAAAAAATATAATATTATTAAAAAGTAGGTACAAATAGGATCGGTTATTCTCATCTCTCTCTCTCTCTCTCTCTCTCTCTCTCTCTCTTTCTCTTTCTCTTTCTCTCTGATGAATAATAATTAATACGTTCGCGTAAGACACCCACCATTACTCCTTCATCTTTCATTTTATTTTATTTTATAATTTTATTCTTACGTTTAAATCTTTTTTCTTGTTTCCTTCTTATTCCTTTTATTTACTTATTTATTTATTATTATTATTATTATTATTATTATTATTATTTATATCACTTTATACTGAAGAAAATCTTCTCTCTTTCTTTCTTTCTTTCTTTCTTTCACTTTTTCTTTCTCTCTGTTTCACACACAAATAAACACACACACACACACACACACACAAAGAGACAGACATATGCTCCTCTTTCTCTTTCAGATTATTTTTTTTTTATTTCATTGTCCCACCTACGATGCTTAATATCTAAAAATGACCTTTAACGCATTCATTCGTGAAAAAATCAAATAATTGTTTAGTCAGACATTTTATTTATTCTGAATTAATTGAATTATTCTGATTTTTCCATGATTTGCGTTAAGCCATTAATATTAATATTAATATTATTATTACTATAATTATTATTAATATTATTAATTATTATTATTATTTATTATTAGTATTATTAATATTATTATTATTATTTGTCGATCGTAGATCTTTTATTACTTAAATGTTCCTTTCCTTTCTTTCCTTTCTTTCTTTCTTTCATTTTTATTCTTGATTATATAAAACGTATAATTTAGAATATTCATATACATATATGTATATGTAATAGATATATCTATGTTTAAATAGATTCAGTTTTGTTCTTTGATCTCTCTTTCTCATTATTTCTCATTCTTTCTCATTCTTTCTCATTCTTTCTCATTCTTTCCTTCGCGTTCTGTTAATATTATCAAATTTTATTCACTTTTTATGTTTATACACCCCAATCATACACAAAAATACACACAAATACACACAAATACATACAAAAATCAACCCCACTCGTAATTTTCATTTTCTTTCTTCTTCTTCTTCTTCTCTCTCTCTCTCTCTCTCTCATGTACACATACATACATTCATACATGCATCTTTATTCATTCTATTCATTTGATTCATTTGATTCATTCAACTTTCGTTCCAATCTCGTTTTCTTCTTTTCTTTCTTTCGTTTCTTTTTACTTATTTCTTCCTATCATTCCTTTTAACATTCTTAATGTAAATTTAATTATTTTAATTGAACCCTTTTTTATTTAAAATTTTTTTTTTTTTAATTTTTATTTTCTTCTTCTCCGACCTCGCATATTTAATTAATTAACAATCACGCAAATGCGGTCCGAAAATTGTATGTAAACGTTATGAGATCATGTCTTTGGAAGAAATCGCTCGCAAATTATCCATTCACGAAATGAAATTCGGTCAGAGTGTTACAATTGTTTTTTTTTTTTCTTTTCTTTTTTTTTTTTTTTTGTAATATTCGACACTTACGTATTAAAGTTTATATGCTTGTCGTCCGAGTTTATCATTTTTTTTTTTTAATTTTATTTATTTTTCATTATCACGCATTAATCGAATTGAATATTTTTTTTTCATGTATTTTCTTGTTGTTTTCTTGTTATTTTCTTTTTTCCTATTTATTTGTGAAGATAAACAAAAAATTCTGTTCAAGGAACAACATTTTTGAGCAGATTCTTCGCATTTTCGAACAAAAAAATTTTGTTCAAGGAACAAAAATTTTGAGCAGATTCTTCGCATTTTCGAACAAAAAAATCTTTCTTTCTTTTTTTTTCTCTGTTTTTTTTTTTTTTTTTTTTGAGAGAGAAATTCTTCTTATTATTTTTATTATATTAATTATTATATTATTACGCATATTTATATTATTTAAAAAACGCAAATAATTAGATTATTCTTCTTTGTATTTGATCTAAACATTTTTTTCACGTTTATCGTGTTCATAATTTTTTCCAAATTTGTTTTCGTTTTTAAATATTCTTACAATACAATACTTCAATTTTCATTTTCATTACTTTTTCTTCTTTCTTTATATATTTTTTTCGCGATTGATAAATTAAGATAAATTATACATACATATATATATATAAAATTAATTTAATATATCATCAGAGGTCTCGAGAAAAATGTTCTGTCATAAAATTATTATTATTATCATTATCATTATTATTATTATTATAATTATTATAATTATTATTATTATTATTATTAGTATTATGAATACATCATATATAGAATATTTTGAAAGTTATAATCATTTATTGATCGTAATAAAAAAATAAAAAACAATAATTTCAATTAGTTGTTGCATTAATTGTAAGACTCAAACAAAATTATTTCGATTGATAATAAAAAGATAAGAAAAAAAAAATATTATTTACATAAATTTAAATTAAAAAAAAAAAATGAAATTTTAATTGACAAAATTAAAATATCATCTTAACAATAATAATAATAATAATAAAAATAATAATAATAATAATAATAATGTGAATTTACATATATATATTTATATAAATGTTTGATGTTAAAAGATCATTAAGAATGATTAATTATTGTGTTTTCAATGTTAAATTATTAACTAATCGAATGATTAATTATTATGTTTTTTTCAATGTTAAATTATGAACTAATCGAATGATTAATTATTATGTTTTTTTCAATGTTAAATTATGAACTAATCGAATGATTGATTTTAACGAAAAGCATATAACAATAATGATCGTCGAATATGATTGGTTCGTTCCTCGAGCATTTTCAATCCACGTCTCGAAGAACGAATATTCCAACGGACACGCCGTATGTGTATCGCGTGTAATGTATGTGTGTATGTGTATGTGTATGTGTATTTATCTTTGTTATTTCTTTTTTTTTAAATATTCAAAAATGTGAAAATGTGTATGTGTAATTACTCTTATAAGTAAGTTCATGTTATTGTTGTTGTTGTTGTAAAGTATGAACAATACTTGTGTCACACGTATTCGCTTTTATATATATATATATTTTTTTTTTCTCTTCATCTTCTTCTACTTTTTCTCTTTATTTTTATTCTTAATGTTATTCTTATTTTTCTCTTCATTAAAATACAATTATTTGTTGTTATTGTTGTTGTTGTTGTTATTGTTCATATTAAACTGCAGATTTTTTGTTCGATATTTGAAAAGAAAAAAATAATAATTAACTCAGACGTGTAATAAATTTATAACAATTATATTAATTGATTATTTTATAGAAAATATTTCGTTAATTATTTAATTGTAAATTAAAGAAATTTTTATCAACTTCTTATTGTGAATTGTTTTTTTTTTTTTTTTTTTTTTTTTAATCACGTCTCAGTTAAAATTATTTGAAATCAAATGATAAATGTTAATTATGTATGCACACGTTATATTTGTATTAATATTATGAAATATTTGTTAACGCGATGAGAGAAATAGAAAAGAAAAATAATTTAAAGTACAAAATGAAGGGAAAATAAAATTCAACAAAAAAAGAAAAGAAAAGAATATTAAATCTTACAAAAAAAAAAAAAAAAAGAAAGATGGAGAGATAATTATAAGAAATGAATAATTATTAATCATTGATGCATTATGCACATAATCAATGTTCTCAAAATCTTTGATTAAATAAATACTAAATAATATTTTTTTTCATTTAATTTTCATTTGATCAAACAAAATTGTCTCTTCTCTTCTTTTCTTTTCTTTTCTTTTCTTTTCTCTTCTTTTTTTGTATGAATTTTTCATACAAACTCCTTTTTTGAGGAAGTTGGAAAGGTTAGAGAATTATTTAGAAATGAAGAGAAAATTATTTAAACGATAAAAAAAATGAAAATAATAAAAAAAAAAATATTACAATCATACAATAATTCCAATATAAAATTAAAAGATTAAAAGATTAAAAATAAAAACAAACAAACAAATAAACAAAGTTAATCCTGTTCGTCGTAATCATCCGTACGAACGTTCATCATCTGTAGTCTCTTTTTTTTCGATCTTCTTCGTTTCTCGTTAGAAGACATAATTAATTACATATATAAATATATATATATATATATATATATATATATATATATATATTTATATAGAGACGAATAAATTCGCAGTTTTATTATTGATTCCTTTTCTTCTTTCTTCTTTCTTCTTTCTTCTTGATTGACGGAGGGTCGAAAGATCGATTATTTTTAAACATCGAGTTATAATCGTTCGTAGAAAAGAACAAACACAAAATCATGTTAATCTTCATCCCCCGAATTATAATATACGACGACACGTCATATAATTAATTAAACACAGGTAATCAATCAAACTCGTTCCAAAAAGTTTGAAAGATTTGAATGGCGAGCCTCTTTTGAAAAAAAAAAAAAAAAAAAACATGAATCCTCTCCTCTTCTTTACTCAAAATTGATGAGATGTGGGAACGTATCGTCGTAGAGATGATTGCAAAAGTGACGTTATTTATTATTTTTTTTTTGTTTTGGTTGTTTGAAGATTCAATGAATTAAATATATTAATAATAATAAAAGTGAGAGTTACAAGTCCCACTTGTAACTGCAAAGGCAAAGATTCCAGCAACCCGATCGTGTATTCGAACGTCTTTCCTGTTGTTGTTGTTGTTCTCGTTGTTGTTGTTGTTGTTGTTGTTGTTGTTGTCGAAAATGACCATTTAATTTGTGCACATTATTATCATCATTTAAATTGTAACGTTGACGTCGTTCCAATCGATGATGATGATTTTCTATTACGTCAACAACAGTTATGATAGTTGGTGTACCATTTAACGTAGCCCTTCTTGGTTCTGCTAAAACATTTATTCTGTTGTTGTTATTTCTAATATTATTGTTGTTATTAACGAGAAGATTTTCCTCGTTATTATCATTATCATCAATATCTGAAGGAACGTTAACAATTCTGTTAGTTGTAGTAGTAGTAGTAGTAGTAGTAGTAGTTGTTGATGATGGTACTACATGTTCGACGTTCACAGTAACGGGTCGCTGGTTCTCCTATACTCAAATACTCGCTGATTCTGTCTTAACGCTGAATCTTTGAGTGGCGTCAGCAGGTGACGGTGATGCACCTCCATCTTCGGGCCTTGGTATTGGCGTTGGTACACCGGTTTGAACGTAATGGGTTAGACGAGTTGGCAAAGAACCCGAATTCAATTGGTAAAATTCAACCAATTGTAGGAGATCGTAAAATTTCGTAGCACCCTTGTCCAATGTGTACAACCAACAGTTGCGTCTTTCGTCGTATACCTGAAAATTCATTTGAAATTATTTCAATTATTCGTTAATAATATACTCATCAGCATCGTCGTTTTGATTTTATTGTTGTTATTATTAGTGGGTTGATATATTTATACAGTTAAATGGATGACAAAGTAGTAGGAGTCTATGTATGCGTGTGTGTGTGTGTGTGTGTGTGTGCAGTTGAAAGTATTTATTCTCTTACCGGCTGAATCTGAGCGTGAAAGACCTTGTCGCTGTACTTGTAAGTCAAGACGTAGGCCCCAGGATTGCTTTTGCTCTCTCTAACCAGGAAGACTCTGGAACAAAAAGAAGACAGGTGATTGGCAGACCCTTGCAAATACGAGAGAAACTACTACTACTACTTCTTCTTCTTCTTCTTCTTCTCTTGAAGCTTCAAGAGAATCTTTTCTTTCCTTTCGTTTCTTTCTTTCTTTCTTTCTGCCTTTCTTTTCATTTCTTTTCTTTTCTTTTCTTTTCTTCCTTCCTTCCTTCCTTGCTTTCTTATACTATCTCCCGAAGCGAATCGTGGTATATAAATTAGTGTGGTCGTAAAAAGAGGATGCTGTGAAGGGATGGCAGAATGAAAAGAGAAAGAGAGAGAAAAAGAGTCGTAAAACGATTACTGAGCAACCACGAGATCGTAAAACTCAAGACTTTCAGTAAGAGAAAGAAAGAAAGAGAATGAGAGAGACTAGTCGTAAAACTTTTCTCACCAATCTTTCTTCTTCCATCTTCTGTTTATCTTCTTCTTTCTCCTTTTTCGTTACCGTATTCTGATTTTACAATAAAATTCATTTACACGATAGGAAGAAGTAAGGGATAAGATAAGAGAATATTGTAAGATAAGAAAAGCGAATAAGCGAAATAAGGAAGTAGAAAAGTATATACAGTGCGGATTAATTTATAACGTGATTTTCTCTCTCTCTCTCTCTCTCTCTCTCTTTCGTATGGTTATATTTTAATATGATTTACATTCAAATTCAATTTGTTCTTGATTGATCTTTATCGACTAAATGATATTTATATTTGAATTGATATTATATGTAAAATAATTAAATTTTATAAAACCTCACTACTTTTTGGAAAGACCCTACGGACTTATCGGAAAGATCCTACGGACTTATCGGAAAGACCCTACGGACTTATCGGAAAGATCCTACGGACTTATCGGAAAGATCCTACGGACTTATCGGAAAGATCCTACGGACTTATCGGAAAGACCCTACGGAAAAAACCACACTACTTTTCGGAAAGACCCTACGGACTTATCGAAAAAACCACACTACTTTTCGGAATTTAAACCTCACTACTTTTCGGAATTTAAACCTCACTACTTTTCGGAATTTAAACCTCACTACTTTTCGGAATTTAAACCTCACTACTTTTCGGAATTTAAACCTCACTACTTTTTGGAATTTAAACCTCACTATTTTTTGGAATTTAAACCTCACTACTTTTTGGAAAGACTCTACGGACTTATCGGAAAGACCCTACGGACTTATCGGAAAGACCCTACGGATTTTGGAAATGCCCTACGGATTTTGGAAATGCCCTACGTACTTTTTAGAAATATTTTACTATCTTATCTTATCTTATCCTTTCAAGTATGCGCGTGTTCTGGGCTAAAATTCAAATTCGATTTTTTTCGAAAACAAAGCCTGTAACAAAAAATTCTTACTGTATATTTGCGATCTTTCTGTTTATGTAGAATTACTCTCTTTACGCTTGCTTGTATCACCAGTTACAGATCACTCTGTATAAAGATATATCTCATACTTTGGTATCTAATTTGTTGCGACTAACTATTGTATTTAAATAATTAAAATATTAATTATTAAAAATAGTGAAAGAATAATTAGATGACTCTATGAGAAGAAAATAAAATAGAAGAATTATTATTATTATAAATGTTATTTTTATTTTTTTAAATTAGAATTGATTTTGCAAATTGAACCGAAATTAAAAAAAAAAATTAAGGAATGTTGGTGCTTGTAGAGAGTAAAAAAATAGAGTAAATAAAGGAGAAAGAAAAGATAGAATAAAAAGAAAAGAAAGAAAGAAAGAAAGAAAGAAAGAAAGGAAAGAAAAAAAGAAAACTAGTGATAGATAGAGACAATGATAAAAGAGGCCAATCATTTCCGAGCGAATGCTCTCTCTAATCTTTTCCCTTTTTTTTTTTTTAAAGGCGTCAATATGTCTCTCTCTCTCTCTCTCTCTCTCTCTCTCTCTCTTTCTCTCTCTTTCTCACTTATTTTATATAGTTTTTTCTTCTTTTTTCTTATTCTTCCATTCTTTCTTTTCATTCTTTCTTTCGTGTCTCGCTTCGTTCCACGAAGATACGAGATTATGCAAATTTATGCGAAGCTTCGTGCGGACGGGCAAACCGAGAGAGGATAAAACTACGTGATCGTTGTGCGCTCGATTACGTTACCTAACAATACTTAAATGAAAAAAAGAAAAAAAAAGAAAAAAGAGAAAAGAAGAGAGAAAAAAGTGAGAAAGTCAAAATCAAAGAAAAAAGATGAAAAGACGTACCTAAAATGTTACAAATGTAAGTTAAAGTGTCCTTAATTAAACACCTATCTCAGAATTCTCTTAATTTTGCTTTTGAAAGAAATCAAGGTCAAGGAAATGAAAGAATAAAGAAAGAAAATGGTATAACAAAGTGAAAATGAATTAATTCATGACGTAACCAAAGTGTTTAAATCTCTCGCAGAATCTTAAAGTAGGTTGTTCCTTTAGAAAGGGTAAAAGACAGTTGTAAGGTTGTCTCTCTTTCTCTCTTTCTGAGAGTTGACTGGTTATTCAAAACGTAATAAGAAGAAAAGTGAAAAGGGAAGCAATCTCAATGATGACAATCGTTGTTAAAGATTTATTATACTAACCCTTATTAAATAGACGTGGCAAGATTTTTATAATGTTCCTTCTTTCTTTTTTTTTAATCTTACACGAATGATAAGAAGAAAAAAATATAATTCATGGTGTTTTACGTAGTAAGCTTTATTAATAAATAATTATTATATATTATTATTAAATATTAATAATATTATTAAATAATAAAAATATAAAATAAAAATAATGTATAAATTGAATTATCAAATTAAATTATATATAAATTAATGTAAATTTTAAATTAGAAAAAAAAAATATATATATATATATATATATATATATATATATATATATAAATAAAATATAAAATAAATGTATATAGTAATAATAAATTATTATATATAAATAAATAATTAATAAATTCGTTGATTTATCAATTATTTATTAATTAACATTTAATTCAAATGTTATTGTGATAATTAAAATTTTCCAACCATTGTTAATTTTTCTATTATTTTTTTAATACTTTTTTTTGTTTTTTTTGTTTTATTTATTTATCGTGATATAAAGAAAGAAAAAAAGTAAGTAAAGTATCATTTTGTTGAGATGAAAGAGAATAATTGAAATGAAAAAAAAAAAAAAAAAAAAAAAACAGAAATAATTTCTTACCCATCAACCGAGCCATGATCCCTAATAATGGCAGCCGCGATATCCCTTTTGAGGCCACCATGAAACCAAGGTTGGAGAACGTGTATACCACCATCAAGACCATGAAGCCTGACCATTGCACAGCCTGATGGTGTACGTGAAAAAGGCCTCCATCTTCGTCGCCAGATTATACCTTCACTCTCGGCTATGTCCTTTGCTTCCTTTGGATCTTCAACTATCCTACCAACGCTACCAGTAAAGTCCATTGCTACACGGGATCTCACTGATTCCTGTTAAAACAAATACAAAATACATCAATTTATTATTTATCAGTTTTTTTTTTTTTTTTTTTTATATTTATGTTCATAATATTTCAATTAGAAAAAAAAATATTTGACATATTTTATTTTATTTTATTTTATTTTATTTGTTTCAGTAGAAAATTAGAAAAATTGTTTGTGAAAATTCAAGTGTATGGGTGTGTGTAAATTTATTATTAACCATTTTTTTTTATTTTATTTTTTTATGTAGGTATGTTTATAATATTTTATTTAAAAAGAAAATATTTGGTATATTTTATTTTATTTTATTTTATTTGTTTCAGTAGAAAATTAAAAAAATTGTTTGTGAAAATTAAAGTGTATGGGGGTGTGTAAATTTAGTATTAACCATTTTTTTATTTTTTTTCTTTATGTATGTAAGTTTATAATATTTTTATTAGAAATATGACGTATTTTATTTTATTATTATAATTATATTTATATATTATTATATTATTATATATTTTATTTTATTTTATTTATTGTTCAAAAGGTATCATTTTATTGTTTGTTTTTAGAGCATTAAAGTGTGGGTGTGTAAATTTATTATTAACCATTTTTTTTATTTTTTTATTTTATGTACGTACGTGTGTATGTTTAAATAATTAATATTTCAATTAAAAAGAACAAAAAAATTAATATGACACATTTGATTTAATTTAATTTAATTTTATTTTTCAATAGATGTATATCATTTTATTTGTTGTTTTAAGAATATTAAAGTGTGGGTAGGTGTTAAAAAAAAAAGAAAGAAAAAAAAAACTAAAGAATAAGAAATAAAAAAAAAGAAAGAACGTTTTCGAATCGTTGAATAATCTGAAAAGGTCAAAAATACATACAAACAAACGTATAAACATATACACATATAGATGATTATCTCTCTCAACATAGTATGTGAACGATAAATTAACTCTCTTAAACGAGAACCCAAAAATGAGTTTGACATGGTTTTGCTGTAGGACTACTTTAGGTGGATAGAAAGATCCTCCTCCTTCTTCTTCTTCTCCTCCTCGTCTCCTCCTTCTCTTTCTTTTCTTCCATTCGGTGTAAAAGAGGAAAGAAAAGAGAAGAGGTTGTTAAATCGACGAACGAATGACACGGAAGACGTTTCCTACTCTTAACTACACCTACGCTCGGATTATTCGACAAGATTCGAAAAAGTAAAAAGAAAAAGACAGAAAGAAAGAGACAGACAGACAGACAGACAGACAGACAGAAAGAGAAAGAGAAAGACAGAAAGAGAGTGTGTGAGAGAGAGAGGAAGGTTTGAAAACGTATTTAACGAAAACCTTATATATATATATGGTATATAAACAAAGAGGAAGAGAAGTTTACGAATGAGAGAGAGAGAGAGAGAGAAAGAGAAGAGATCTTTTCCTTTGGAAACTTATTGTAAAGGAATAAGGGGGTTCCTACTTTCTTTTACGAGCCATTGCACGTGAATACGTAATTTATTCGTCGTCTATGGTACCTTTGAGAAATAAAATAGCATATACGTAGGTTATAAGTATTAGTATGGTTCGTAAAAAGTGTTAACCAATTGTTTTTCAACGAAAATTAAAGGATTATAAATTTTATTTTATCTTTTTCTATCTTCTTCTTCTTCTTCTTCTTCTTATTTTCTTATTCCTTTTTTCCTTTTTTTTTTTTTTTTTTTATATATCCACTTGAGACAAATGTAATTGCATTTAATTGGTCAAGATAAAATATTTTACTTTTATCTTTATTTATTTTCTATTTTTGTTTTGTTTTGTTTTTTGTTTTATTTTATTTTATTTTATTTACACACATATTTCTTGTTCGTTTTTAACAAACTTAGAGTGCTATAAACGCATATATGCGTCTGTTAAAAATTATCAGAGTGGTCTAGGACAAATATACGCATAGGTATACGTGTTTGTTAATATTCATGTAAAATAATGTAATGTTTATATTAACACTATGCACCAACGTGTAGCCACCGGTCGTTATAGTGTTAATTTTTTGAATTATACATCAGAAAGAGAGAGACTTCAATTATTAAATATAATTTATTATCTTCTTTATATATATAAAGTTGTTTGTCCGCAATAGACTCCTAAACTACTGAACCGATTTTAATCTAATTTTGCACACTGTATGCAGTTTCATTCAACTTGGAAGATAGGATAGTTTATATCTTAATTTATAATCGGTATAAGGTAATTCGTTAACTTAAAGACGTGTGTATCGGACTGATTGTGAGCCACAGCAACACTTAGCCACGTCAGTCGTCGGTGACTGACATTAGACTTTACGTTTAGGCCACGTCAGTCGTTGGTGACTGACATTAGACTTTACGTTCAGGCCACGTCAGTCGTTGGTGACTGACATCAGACTTTACGTTCAGGCCACGTCAGTCATCGGCGACTGACATTAGACTTTACGTTCAGGCCACGTCAGTCATCGGTGACTGACATTAGACATTACGTTCAGGCCACGTCAGTCATCGGTGACTGACATTAGACATTACGTTCAGGCCACGTCAGTCATCTATGACTGACATTAGACTACGTTTAGGCCACGTCAGTCATCTATGACTGACAGCCTATAACATGATACACTGTTTTTATGGAATTACAGCAAATTTATTGAAAATTTACATAATTTTGACTAATTACAAAATTAATGGATTTCATTAAAATATGATAAAAATATAAAGTAACATAATAAAAGTTTCTACTACGATAAAAAACAATGGGATCCTACAATACCCCCCCAGTGCTTCTAAGCGAAACGCGTGGCCTGACGGTAGCTTCCTTAAAAATGAGCATGGCGCTCAACGTATTGATAATAAATTAATTTAATAAATTATTTCGTTCGTACAAAACATTTTAAGTTAAAAGTATGTATTCACCCATTCAAAGAGTTAAATATTGTTTGTTTTTTTTTTTTAGATAAAAGATTGTTGAATTTCTTCCCATGTTTCTTTTGTCAAAGATAGAAATAATTTGATAGCATTTGATACAATTTGTTTTTTTTTTTTATCTATAATTTAATGTTGACAGAAATAAAAGATTTCAAATTCCTATTACTGTAAAATCATATATATTATATCTGTAACTGAAAGCAAAGTTGAAAGATAAAAGAAGAAGAAGAAGAAGATGCAACGTTAGGGGGATGATTTTCTTTATTTTTCTATATCTCCTCTACCATTTTCTATGGATAACCACGAAGGATAAATACGACGTAACGGCAGAAGCGTTTCTGCTCGTGTTCTTCTTCCCCTTAACCCTCCTCCCCCTCCCTCCCTCCCTTCCCCTTTTCCTTGCTCCCCCCCCCCATGAAACGATCATAAATTATGGTTCTGGTGTAAGCCAAGGAACGATTGCAACGACAATTTATCGGTCCTCTTCTGGCAATAACTCGTATGTGCCCCGTAGATTTTCTTATTTTCCCCGTTGCGGTACCCAACCATAGTCGTTGTCGTCGTCGTTGGTTTCTTTTATGTTGGTGTGGTGTGGTATGGTATGGTATGGTATGGTGTGTTGATGTGTTATGTTGTGATTCCATGATTGGTAGACGACTGACTGTTGTAGGACCCGTTATCATTGCTAGTTCACTGTTAGTGAAAGATACACCGTAGGTTTCTACGATCTATCATAGATTCGAAGAATTTTTCTGTATCTACACACGTACTTTTATAGATCTTTTTAATCTTATAAGATGAAGATGATTATCTATTGAGTTGTACTGTAAGATACTTGGTAAGATGTTGATTTTGTTTTGTTTGATTTGTGGTTTTTTTTTTTTTTGATTTATTCAGGGCTACTGGGAAGAGTGGTATTATTAGCTTGTTAAAAATGATTTTTAAACGATTAATATAATTATTTATATCATATGATGGGTTATATTTGAGGAATTAATTTAATATTTGAAGTATAAAGAAGTAGTATAATGAAATTTCGAGTTTTTAATGCCAATTAATAATAATAATAATAATAATAATAATAATAATAATAATAATAGGAAGAATAATTGTAGGATAATTTATAATTTAAATATATATTTATATTATATTATTAATGGTTTTATATTTGATGAGTCAATGTTATATTTGAAAGAAAGTTGAATGGTTGTTTAAAAAAATTAGGCAATTATTTATTGACGAAATTTGTAATTAAAAGTATAAAAAATACAAATTATTAAATTATGTTTTGTAATTTATATTTTATGTAAATTAAAATTATATAAATTATATTTCGTAATTTATAAATTTATATTTTATGTTAATTATTATTATATAAATTATATTTCGTAATTGATATTTTATGTAAATTAAAATTATATAAATTATATTTTGTAATTTTTATAAATTTATATATTATGTAAATTAAATTATATAAATTATATTTTGTAATTTATACTTTATGTAAATTAAAATTATATAAATTATATTTTGTAATTTATATTTTATGTAAATTAAAATTATATAAATTATATTTCGTAATTGATATTTTATGTAAATTAAAATTATATAAATTATATTTTATTAATTTATAATTCAAATAAATATTTATATTATATTATTATTGATATATTATATTAATTTTATAATTAATAATAAAATTAGAAAATTGTAAATTTATATTTCGCAATTTATAAATTTATAATATTTTTTATGTAAATTAAAATTCTAAAATTATATTTTGTTATTGAAATATTTTATATAAATTAAATTTATAGAAAGTGTAAAACAATATTTGTAAAAATGTACGATATTTTAATTATCATAATTATTCCTTTATTTTTTTTATTTTTAAAATGTACTTAAGAAACACATGAAAAAAAAATTATTAAAATAAAACTAAAAAATAATAATAATAATAATAATAATAGTAATTATAGAGAAACTTGGAAAAAAAGAAAGGACGTTTTACTTAAAGAAGGCGTGTGCACCTATGTATTTCACAAAGAAAATGGTGTCCCGACCTCGCCTTCATCTCGCAATACAACAACACAATTTAACAGAATAGAACAGAACAGAACTGAACAGAACAGTTCAGAACAGAACAACCAACTTGTTAGCTAGGTAACTTGCTAGGTTTAGCTAGCTTAGCTAGCCTAGCCTAGCCTAGCCTAGCCTAGCTAGTTCATTCGTTCTTTCGTTGATTCCTTTCGTTCTTTCTCGAACGGATTCTCACACAGGTTATCCTCGAATGAGAGACAAGATAGAAAGAAAATTGTAATCAATCTTTCTTTTTTCTCTTTTTCTTTTTTCTTTTTTTCTTTTTTCTTATTCTTATTCTTTTTCTCACTCAATCTTTCTTATTCTATTCTCGTTCAATCTTTCATGGCACGTTTATACGAAGCTGTTAACCCACGCATTTTGGGCGCGGCTTTCAAATGCTCTATTGAGAAAGATTCTAATGAATAAAGACAGAAAAATATCTACTGGGTGAACATACGAAATTTGTATTTAATAATCAGGTCAACAATTAATTATCATAATTCAAATGATGAAATGAAAAATAGAAAAATCACATTATTCATTTCTAAACTATACTCACAAATTAATTAAATGTACAGTGTCTTAAAAAAAAAAAAACAAAGTCAAACCAATCGATGAATATTAGTAAATTGTTTAGAAATTAAATTCATTTTTTATTCTGACACAATAATGGCATTTCTTCATGCAAACTGGCAAATAACAACAGGTGAGGATATAGATGAGAAGTTAAATTTATCAAATTCAACTGTTTAAGTTCACTTAAAAAAAAACCTAGGTTTAATCTTGAAATGAACATTGCTCTCTCATTTTCACAAAAGAGAAAAACCTAATAAAAAATTACATTCTCAACAACTCAATATATTAAATTAATATTAAATCAATCTATTCATTAATAAAAAAAAAAAAATATCACATAAAATTGATAATCAATATCCTAAACGATACTTTCATCAAAATCAAACAGATAATAATAATAATAATAATAATAATAAAAAATTTGAATAAAAAATTGTTCACAATTGAATCGTTGGAATCAACTTTGACCTCATTTGTACGATCAATTCTTTGTTCACCCTGTGTATAGAGATAGAAATAGAAAGAGAAAATAAAAAAATATATGCAATCGTCTTTCTCTCTCTCTCTCTCTCTCTCTCTCTCTCTCTCTTTATCTCTCTCTCTTTCTCTTTTGTGCGTCGTTTTATCGCTTTGTAAATCCTCCTTTCGTTTACGCTCCTCAAGTTATTACGAG
Source organism: Polistes dominula (assembly GCF_049000335.1). Lineage (NCBI taxonomy): Eukaryota > Metazoa > Arthropoda > Insecta > Hymenoptera > Vespidae > Polistes > Polistes dominula. The sequence continues at coordinate 1,304,739 of NW_028301058.1, read as the reverse complement.
TCGTTAAAACGCATTCGCTGTTACAAAGTCAGTGACCGTGGCGTAACGAGACTCTCTCTCTCTCTCTCTCTCTCTCTCTCTCTCTCTCTCTCTCTCTCTCTCTCTCTCTCTCTCTCTCTCTCTCTCTCTCTCTCTCTCTCTCTCTCTCTCTCTCTCTCTCTCTCTCTCTCTCTCTCTCTCTCTCTCTCCCCTTAGATACATACTCATACATATATATATATATATATATATATATATATATATATATATATATATATATATATATGATTCTTTTTCTCTTTCTTTCTTACATTTATTCTATTCTCTCTCTCTCTGTCTCTCTCTCTGTCTGTCTCTCTCTCTCTCTGTGTTTCTTTCTTTCTGTCTCTCTCTCTGTCTCTCTCTCTGTCTCTCTCTCTGTCTCTCTCTCTGTCTCTCTCTCTGTCTCTCTCTCTGTCTCTCTCTCTGTCTCTCTCTCTGTCTCTCTCTCTGTCTCTCTCTCTGTCTCTCTCTCTGTCTCTCTCTCTGTCTCTCTCTCTGTCTCTCTCTGTCTCTCTCTCTCTGTGCGTTTCTTTCTTTCTGATTCTTTCTTTTTCTAGCACGTGCGTTGTTAGTTGCGTTCATTGGTTCGTTCTATTCTCCCACTTTGTTAAAGTTCGTCATGTTTAGAATCGAATATAATGTTTTTTTTTTCTCTAATGCACTTTACTCAATAATAAGGTGTTTTTTTTTTATTACACATGACGATAATGATGACGATTATGATGAAATTTGTGATAGTATTGATTATGATGATGATGATGATGATGATGATGATGATGATGATAGTGATCCAAAAGTAAAGTAATTATGATTATAAATATTAATAAGAACAATTTCTTTTCTCTTAGTGTTCTTCTTCTTTTTATCATTTTTTTTTTTTTTTTCATTCTTTCTTTCTTTCTTTAACTTGTTATTTAATTATATTTATTACATTTTTATTGTTAAATTAATTTTGTTAATTTTTTCTCCCCGTTGTTTATTTATTTATTTATTTATTTATTTTTTTTTAATTTTCTTTTTCGTATAATATTTTTTTTTTAACACTCAGTAAACGTGTGAATTACACCCCAAATTTGAATTATAAAAACAAAAAAAATTCGACTAAATTGGGGAGAATACGTTGCTTGGTTATTTTTATTAGGAAAAAACAAAAACAGAATTATTTCAAAAGATTGTTTAAATTTGTCTTTATGTTATATTTATAATTATAATTAGGATTTTGTAAATTAAAATTGACTATTTCTAAGTAATACACGTAATACATGTAATATACGTAACATAATAATCGTTTGTAATTTTGGTGAAGGTAATTACATTCGACCCCGTTCTTTCATTCTTTTTTCTTTTTTTTTTTTTTTTACTCTATGTATCTCTCTCTTCACTATGTGTATCTCTCTCTCTCTCTCTCTCTCTCTCTCTCTCTTTCTCTCTCTTTCTCTCTCTTAGCCAAAAACGGTCAAAGCAATTAGTCCTTTTGCAGTAAAGTTCACGCGAATAAATTTACAACATGCGTTTTTTCCGAGACTGGTTTTTTTCTCTCTCTTTCTCTCTCTCTCTCTCTTTCTTTCTCTCTCTCTCTTTCTCTCTTTCTTTCTCTCTTTTTTTCTACTTCTATATTTTTCTCTATTTCTTTTTCTCTTTCGATCAAAAAAAACCTCGACGACGTTCGTTCGTACTCATTCGCTTTTCCCAATGTATTTTAAGTTAACGCTCGAATGAGAATAACGAGAGAGAGAGAGAGAGACAGAGAGAGAGAGAGAGAGAGAGAGAGAGAGAGAGAGAGGGAGAAAAGGAGGAAAGAGTAATAAAAAAAAAAAAAAAAGAACAAAAATTGGTTTTTCCTTTGACGAGAGAGAACGATGGTTTAACAAAGTTTTATTGGTTAAAAAAAAAAGAAAAAAAAATATTAACTCGTCTATACATATATATATATAGATATAGATTTTTTAAAAACCAATATTGATTCGTTATCAAAAAAAAAAAAAGTGAGAATAGTAGTAGAGAAGAAGAAAAAAAAAGCTGAAGTTGAACGTTTCCAACATTTTGTTGAAAAGAGAAAGAAAAAAATATAAAATAATAATAATAATATTTAATTAAAAAAAGAATAAAAACGCGTAGAATATTATTCGTGTAACAAAAAAAAAAAAAATTTTTAAAAGTAGTCGAAGGATAATGTGAAATTTTTGTTGTTGTTGTTGTTTAACAATTTATTTATTTTTTTTTGAAAAAGTTATAACAACGTGTGACACTTACGTCTTTTTTTTTTTTTTTTTTTAATAAATTTTATTTTTTAAATTAATATGCCATAAATATATTATATTAATATTAATATATTTCTATTATTTTAAATGTATTATATTATACATATACATATATTTATATTAATATTATAATTATAATAATATATTAAAATGAATTGAGTAATATTATAATTTAATTTTTTATTTTTTATTATTTTTATTTCATTTAGATTTTGTATTAATAAACATTTTATTAAATAGTTTATTTATTTATTTATTTAAATAAACAAATTATCGTGAATGTTAAGAAGAATATAAAGAAAATATTTGTCAAACTTTTGTCACAAATAATAATAATAATAATAATAATAATAAAAATATGTTTAATATTATATGACAAAGTGAGAAAATAGAGAAAGGTGAGGGGATGCTAGGGATGCTAGAGATGCTAGGGATTTTAGAGGAGAAATAGTAACCATGGTTATAATTCGATCGATGTTGGTCAGGGCTTTTCGAAACTGGCCATTGGAGGTTTCCCAGATCTCCCTTTGGTCACTTTGTTTCCTATCTACCCACCTACCTACCTACCTCCCTCCCTTCCCCCTTTTCCCTTCTTCTATTTCTCTTCTCTCCATTTATCGAGGGTGAGACCAGTAAACCCTAGTGCCCTTGACGCTACAAACCACCCTCTTGTCCATTGAAAACAGTCGAGATGGCACGGTTGAGAGTTTTGTTCAATGTTTGTGGCCCCCCTTTCTCTAGTATATCAAACCATGCACGTGTATACAAATTACTAGTATATACCGGGTGTTCTAACACGTTTTAATCGATTCACGATAATATTTTCTCCTACCCTCGACCCAGCCCAGTTTTAATCAAAATTGATGTTCATGGGAATGGAAATTAAACAAATGAACGTTCAACAAATTAAAATCCCATAATAAAATCATTCGTACAATTTTATTATGTGTTTCTTATTTTTATTTCAATAATTTTGACTATTTTTAATAATTGTTTTTTTTTTTGGAGAGGAGGGGTTCTTTTTTCTATTCATTTTTCTTTTTCTTTTTGAATAATAAGAGAAGTATGGGATAGAATAATGTGTGTGTGTGTGTGTGTGTGTGTGTTATATGTGTCTTATGGTGAATTGAAAGACTTGAAAGGGTAGTATATTTTGTTTTTGTCTTTTTGTCTTTTTGAAAGGTCTTAGAAATGATAGAGTAAAAGTTTCGTGATTGGTTCAAGCTTCTTGGCAAACTTCCCGTTACGAAAATTCTCTTCAAACTCGTACACGTTGAACACCCGGCGACACACACACCCACCCCCTTTTCACTCTTCTTCTTCTTCTTCTTCTTCTTCTACTTCTACTTCTTCTTCATTTTGTGCATTTATATATTGAATATATTTTTTAAATTCTTGCTTTCATTTTTTTTTTTTTAATTTATTTCTAACCTTGTGTTCGGTTTTTTTTTTTTTTTTCTTACCGAGGTCGGAAGCATATTTATTTAGAAGTATATTCTATTTTATTTGTTTTTTTTTTTTTAAATAGAAATGTAATAATATATAAATTGTAGACTCTTGTAAAATTAGTTTTGACCATTTTTAGTTTCTATTAAAGTTAGAAGAATGATGAAAATTGAATGTAAAATAGTTTGAAATTGAAAACAAAGAAGAAGAAGAAGAAGATAGAAGCAGAAGAGTCATCGTATTATTAAAATTAAATTGATTGTGTGATGATAAACATTTGAATTTTGTGAGAAATGCAAATTTAGTTAGAATTTTCAATGAAAAATTGGTTAGAATTTTGAATGAGAATTTGGTCAGAATTTTGAATGAAAATTTTGTTAAAATTTTGAATGAGAATATTAAATGAGAATTTTGTTAGAATTTTGAATGAAAATTTGGTTAAAACTTTAAATGAAAATTTTCTTAGAATTTTGAATGAAAATTATGTCAAAATTTTGAATGAGAATTTTGTTAGAATTTTCGTAGAAAATTTTGTTAGAATTTTAAATGAGAATTTTGAATGAGAATTTGGAATGAGAATTTGGAATGAGAATTGTATTAGAATTTTGAATGAAAATTGTAATCAAATCTTCAATGACAATATCAAATATTTTTGACAAAAATAATTACAATTCTTATCTATTATACTTTTCTAACAATTTACTATTATGTTATACACATATACAATATAATATATTCTATTTTATTTCAAACTGAAACGTTTTATCAAACCCCTTTTTCTTTTTCAACGTTTGCCTCCCACCCCTAACGTTTGCTTGAAGCGACCCTGAAAAGATCATGAAATAAAGTAAGTAAAGATATAAAAAGAAAAAGATAAAGAAATAAAATAAGAGAGAGAGAGAGAGAGAGAGATAGAAGTAAGGGAATAAAACACATGGAAAAGGGGGGAGGGTGAGGGGGAGGGTAATATATATATATATATATATAAAAATGGACGTTATTATTCCGTCATATCTCGTAGCATCGTAAATAAATCTCGAACCATCAGCATTGAAAGAGAGAGAGAGAGAGAGAGAGAGAGAGAGAGAGAGAGACATAAAAAGAGAAAGAAAGAAAGAAAGAAAGAGAGAAAGAGAGAGAGAGAGAGCTCACGTTTTGCTTTCATGGAAAAGTGCATTTCGAATGCAAGTCGCGTTAGATCCCATTTTTCTATTCCTTTTCCTATATTTTTATTCTAGTTATATATATATATGTATGTGTGTGTGTGTGTGTGTTATATGTTCTCTGACATTGCTCATGTAACAACGACGATATATTCCAAAAGAGAAAAGTAAAAGAAAATAGTAAAGGAGGGTGGTAAGGTGGTAAGGTGGTAAGGGGGTTAGGGGGTAAGGAAAAACAATAGGTTGGAAGAAGAAAATATGAGAATGAAATAAAAAAGGATGATGAAATGAAAAGAAAATGGTAGTAAAGGTTAAAAGATATATTAAAATAAATAAGGAATTGAAATGATTTGGTAAAATAATATGATGAAGAAAATGACGTAGAAGAAGAAGAAGAAGAGTAAGAAATTTAATATTAAAAATAAATAATAATTTGAAGATAAAAATATTTAAGTCAAAAGTAAAGATGATAAATTAGAAGAAGATGAGTAGGACATGTTGTAGAAAGTTGAATATTAAAAATAAATAAATAAATAAATTAGAAAACAAAATATGATCGAGTCAAACAGAGATGTAAAAGTAGAATACAAGTAAGAAATGTAATATTACATTAACGGATATTTTGTTCAATATTTTGTAAAATGATTAACAAACATTGTTTAAATGAAAGATTGAATAGAGAATAGGAATTAATATTAAAATATATTTCACTAGGGGTTCCTTGCCAGGCGTTGCTGTGGTTCACAATCAGTCCAATACACACGTCTTTAAGTCAACGAATTATCTTATACCAATTATAAATTGAGATATAAACTATTCTATCTTTCAAGCTAGATGAAACTGCACACAGTGTGCAAAATTTTATTCAAATCGGTTCAGTAGTTTAGGAGTCCATTGCGAACAAACAACGTGACACGTAATTTATTACATTTATTATAATTTATTATATATATTTTTGAAAAATAATATTCAATTATTATATAGACATGTATCAAAAAACATTTGAAATGAGTCAAATTGGCTCAATCGGTAAATCTAGTGTTAAAAATAAATAAATAAATAAGAAAAAAAAAATAAGAGGATTATGTAAAAAGGATTAAAAACACTTGAGAAAAGGATGAATGAGAAAGAATGGGAGGGTGGGAGGGGTTTAGTAGAGAAAGGGAAGAAAAAAAGGATGATATCTAGGAATAGTAGGAAAGGATTGGCAATAGTGCAGGATCGTAACTATAAATCTTTGGCAAAAGACGAAGACGTAAATGCGTTAATCTCTCGATGGAGAATAGTTAATCGGAATAGTAAGTCGATGTCGTTTATCAGCCTGTAATACTTCGACCCGAATACGTGAGCTGTGCTGAACTGAGCTAAGCTCACGGTTCCTATGTGTCATCCACGATCGATAGTTTCCAACTACTTCTTTTCTCTTGTCTTAGATAATTTAACATTTCAAATATTACTCTAATTCAAAAGAAAAAGAAAAAAAAAAAGAAAGAATAACAAATAAATGATATAACATAATGAATATGGTTATAATGAAATGCATTTAATGTAATAAAAAATTCGAAATTATATTTTTAACATTTAACTTCACTGAAATACGAAAAAAAAAAATGAACAGAGTGAAAGAAAGAGAGGATATAATTAATAAATAATATAATATAATAAAATGAAATGTATTTAATGAAATAAGACATTAGAAATAATATTTTTAAAATAAATTATTATATTTTATCGTAATCATACGAAATATGAAGGCAATCGTAATGAAAAAAATGTCTGGCAATGAAAAAAATCTCTGACGATGAAAATAAAGTGTGGCAATGAAAAAATAAAGTCTGACGATGAAAATAAAGGTCTGGCAATAGAAAAAAAAGTCTGACGATGAAAATAAAGGTCTAGCAATGAAAAAAAGTCTTGTAAATGATAATAAATAATATAATATAATAAAATGAAATGTATTTAATGAAATAAGACATTAGAAATAATATTTTTAAAATAAATTATTATATTTTATCGTAATCATACGAAATATGAAGGCAATCGTAATGAAAAAAAAGTCTGGCAATGAAAAACAGTCTGGCAATGAAAAAAAAATCTCTGACAATGAAAAAAAAGGTCTGGCAATGAAAAAAAAAGTCTGACGATGAAAATAAAGTGTGGCAATGAAATAATAAAGTCTGACGATGAAAATAAAGTGTGGCAATGAAAAAATAAAGTCTGACGATGAAAATAAGTCTGGTAATGAAAAATATAATTCATTTTAAAGATTCATAGTATTCAATAGTTATAATACACAACCCCCATTAAATAATATAATATAATATTTTTCTTTTTTTTTTTTTTTATGTCTGTTAATCAAAATTATTTGATAAAAATAATTTTTGTCAAAATATATATTTCAATTTGACTAAAAACTATAAAACTGAGAAAAACCAGTTTAACGATGATTGTTTTTATGATTGTCTTCTCCCTGTTTTTAATTTTTTAATTTTTTAATTATTTACATTTATTTTAATACAGGGGGGAGGGGGGGAAATAAAGAAATATTGCGGTTTGGTAACGTTGAAGTTTCTACTTGAGCAAACTTGAAGTTTCGTGTGGCAAATTACTACTACTACTACTACTATTAAAGGGGCTTCCTAAAATACTTGTTTTTGACTCCGATGCCTGTCCGTTCGTCCATTCGTTGGTTGGTTGGTTCGTTCGTTCGTTTTCCAACCCTCTTTCCTCCTCCTCCTCCTCCTCCTCCTCCTCCTCCTCCTCCTCCTCCTCTATCTCAATCTTTCTCAACCTCCTCAATCTCCTCGTTCTCTTCATCGTTTCCTTGCCTACCTGTCTGTCCGCTTGTCTGCCAGACATGTTGTAGATTATACCAGGAGAAAACGAGGATAACTTGGTTTCATCGTAACTCAATATTTAAAGTATGTACCCTCTACCTAACCACCCACCCACTCACCCACCTACCAACCCATCATCCCTTCTCTCTTCTTCTACTTCTTCTTTTTTCAATGAAATAAAATGAGAGAGTTAGATATACATATACATATACATAGATATATGTATAACGTTAAAATCGTAGGAAAAAATATAACGAAACAAATATAAACAATAAAATATAAAAAAAAATAACTTGCAAATACAAATAAAACCCATCAGAAAAGGTAATAAAAAAAAAGAATTGTTGAACCTTAAACGTTCGGGATTTCTTTTTTAGAGTCGTAAAAAAAGAAAAAAGAATAAAAAATAAAATATAAAAGATCTAAACGTTTAGTATCCTTTTCCTTCCGGGTTGGGGGTGGGGTTGAAGGTAGGGGGAGTGCATGAAGGAAGAGAGATGAAAATAAAATAAAATAAAATAAAATAATAAAAAAAAAAGAAAAAAAAAGGAAGGATTTCTAAGGACAAATTTAGAGTTTCCTGTTGTAGGTTGAGTCAGAGTAGCAACTTTCCTGAGGGCACATGGGTTAGGGTTTTTCTCAACTTCTCTCTCTCTCTCTCTCTCGTTCTATCGTTTTCTTTCTCTCTCTTTCTCTCTGTTAGTACTTTACCTTGCATTATCATTATTACAAGGTCTACCAGTAAGGGTTTACGAGCTCCTGTAACCGCGGAAACGCGTTTCTCGTCCAGTCACAGGAGAACCTTCTTCGCAAACACCTCTGGTAGTTATCCCACTTCCTTCTTCTACTTCTCTTCCTACTTCCGCTTGACTTTCATCATCCACCGGAAGCAAGAAGAAGATCGTTCCTTGAATTTACTTTTAGAGAAATCGTCAAAGCTTTATGACCCACCCTATTACACCCACCCCCCCTCCATTCTTCACTTCTACCCATCAGCTTTAATGTTCATTCTAATCTTTATAGGTTTCATTTGGAAACTTGAAATATTTTATTGATATTTAGCAAACGTATTATTATTATTATTATTATTATTATTTAAAAAACGAATAAACAAAAAAGTGATGAGTTTTATATGGAATCATTTTTTTTTTTGGAAATTTATTTTTCGGCTTTTTATAAATAAATATTGAATATAATATTTAAAATTATATATAATATAATAAATTAAATATAATTATAAATTAGAATAAATAAATTAAATTAAGTTAAATAAATAATAATAATAAATGAAAAAAATAAATAAATATTATAAATTATATATAATATAAATTGAAATATAGTAATATTTAATAATATATATTAATATAATAATTTTAAATAATATATATAATATAATATTTATAATAAATAAATTGTAAAAAAATTTAAATAGACAATTATTTCTTCTTTTTCTTTTTCCTCTTGTGTAAGGTATTTTACAAGCTTTCTATTGTTATTATTTATTTATTTATTTATTTATTTATTATATAAATATATATTCTATATAAATTAATAAAATACTGTAAAATTTTTTTAAATATTTTCAATAAACAAATTTATATTAACTTTACGAACACACAACACATGAAATATCTTTTGCAACGATAAAAAGAAAATGCGTGAAGATATAATTTAATCTTTTAGAGATTAGTAGTAAATAATATTTTTTAATTGTATTACTCGTTATGTTGTAAGCCATATTGTTGAAAAAAAGAAAAAAAAACAAAAACCATGGATAGATAAAGTAGAAAAATAGATAAATGTTATCTAACATTAGGATCTTATCGAGATTCATATTCGTCGTTGAAAATAATAATCGAGGATAAGTAACGGTACGAAAAGAAAAGGGTGTGGGGTGTGTATATATATGTGTGTGTGTGTGTGTGTGTGTATATATGCGTATGCGTATATGCTTTCACAAGCGTATAATTCAATGTTGTGTCCCGACGTTTATTGCGCTATGGTGATTTACTGAAATCTTACGCCATAAACATCACAATGTCGATAAATAATATTTCTTCTTCTGATTTTTCTAATTTTCTCTTTCTTTCTTCCTTCCCCCTCCTACCTCCCCTTCTCCCTCCCCCCTCCACCTTGTTCACCACCTCCTCTTTCTTTCATTAATTTAATCAATATTAAAGTACAATATTTATTTGTTTATACAGTCGAAGTAATAAATAATAAATTGTACATTAGCTAGTGTTATTTTTGGGGGGATTTTTTTTTTTTTTTTTTTTTTTTTTTTAATTAAATAGTTCCAAATAATTCAAACATTAATTGTTAATTATATTCTAATTAACGGTAATTATTGTCATTGTCAAAATATTTTATAAAATAAATTACAAAATGTTATAATTTAAAATTAATAAAAAAAATAATTTACAAAAACTAATACCCCTCCCCCCACCCCCCCACAAAAAAACTAAAAATAAATTAACAATTTGAATCATAATAAAATTATTATTTATCATCATCATCCAATAATGTAACATATGATAAAATCAATAACAAAAATAATTTAATCGTCACATTAAATCCGTGATTACGTTAATCTACTTATAATCATTAATATTATATAATCCGATCCCTAAAATTATAGCACAGCATATGCATAATCCTAACTTTGACTAAATACTTACAAAAGTATGAAACAGAAAGAGACAGAGAGATACACAGAGAGAGAGAGAGAGAAAGAGAGAGAGAGAGAGAGACGCATAAAGCTTTTCTGGTGTCAGGTTTCAGAAGCACCTTTACATAAAACGATAACCCCGGTAGTATACCCTTAGTCAGGAATTTGCCCATCCCTCGTTATCAACACCCTCGATGCCTAACCGTCGTGTCCTTTTACGATCCCATAAAAGCGACTGTGCTATCTCGTCACACGAGGAAAAGGGTATTGGCTTAGCTTGAAGTGAACGAACATAACGCATAGGTGCTGGAGAGTCTTTACGAGAAGAAGGAAAGCAGAACCTAGCTAGCTGACGACGGGCAATTAAGTTTCGACTCTAAACTTAACGAAGCTAGGGTTGGGAAGGATTGGGAAGAGAAGGGAAAGGTAAGAGGGATAGCAATAGGGCTAGGGGTTGAGTTGGGATGAAGTGGGGATGAGGTGGAGGCTGAGGAAGGTGGAGGTTTGTCTACCGGTCTTTCACCGTTTTGATGGCACCAACGACGACGAGAGGAAAAGGTGGGGGAGGGTTAGGTTGGGTGGTTCAAATCGATTCTACGGATGATGTGTCTGGGAACATTTGAAAAGCTGTCTAGGTTTGTGTACACATACCTTACATATCTACTACTATCATCATCCGGGCAACCCAATGAATTTCAGATCCGGAAATGAAGGCCTAGGGTAGTAGTAGACGAGGGAAATTTCTGTTTGCACGGGATATAAACTGAGTTAACACACTTGGCTAGGTTGAACTAATGAAATAGGAACCCCTCCTCCCTTCTTCCAACCCTACCGACTTTCCTAACTCTCACTCCCACTGGCCTGCCACCCAACACCTGCTCGAATGGGATTCAAATTTGATTTATCGTTTTATTCATGTTTTTCTTTTTTTTTTATTAATTAATTAATGGGATTGGTTTTTGTTTAATATAAAATTGGGTTGAGTTGGGTTTGGAGCCTAAAAATTAGGATGATTTTTAATAATAGTAAAATAGTCTAACATGAGGTGAAAAGAAGGTTGCGAAAGTTGAGTTGGGCTTGGTTGAATTGGGTTTGGTTGTAGAGGTGGAAAAGCGTAAAAGCTGAATGACTTGGCTTAGAACGCGGCTTTTGGTTACGTAAGCGGCCACGAAAGGAGAAAGTAAGCCGAGGGTAAGGGTTGACAACCCCTGACGCCTGTTGCTAGGCGCCCATCAACCACCATCATGCAAGACGGGTTGCCTTCTGCTGCTATGCATGCGCCTTTGCAACATTCGTCTCTCTCTCTTGGTCTTCTACATTTAGTTCTCATCTTTTCTCTTTTCTTCTACTTGTCCTCTTTCCTCTTCCAAACCCCCAACCCTCGACGAGTACCCCTCTTTGCCAGCTTCCACCCGCAACTATCTCATCTTTCATTTCTTTCGACTCTCATCCTAATTCTCTTATCTTTCGATGAAAAATGAAAGATGTTCGTAAATCTTCGAGGATTTTCGTATAACTTTAACTGATAAGATAGATATTATTATTTATTTATCATCTGTTCATTTTATTTATTTATTTATTTATTTATTTGGTAATATAAATAATGTATATAGAGGATAATTATGACAATGATTTGTGTCAATACAACTATAGAACGTATATGTATATATATATATTACATATAAACGTATGTGAAAAAATCTGTGCATTTCATGTGTACACATATCAACCACCACACCATATACATACCACCATACAGTTTATATGCATATATATGTATATGTTTCTATACTTTGGAACATTTCAACGTACAAAAGTGGATTCAACTATTTTCGTAATCTAACGAATGCGAAAAAGGACTCGGTTCGGTGCACTTGCAGTTATAGAAACGATATATAGCAATACTTGAATTGAGGAGGAAGGGGGAGCCCCATTGATGGTGGTCTTATTGGAATCGAAACGTACTCGTTCGATTGGAAACTACGTTCCAACCTTATCCTTCACAACCACTACATCCAAACCCCTTGACTCCAATTCTTCTCTTTTTCTTTTTCTTCTTCTTTATCTTCATCCCATTTTCTTCATTTTATATATATATATATTTTTTTTTTTTCATTATTTTTCTTTTACAACAACAATCAAAACCACCATCACCATCCTCAACGTTCACTCCAGTTAGATTTTTTCAAGCTGTTTCTGTTCTTTCTCTTTTTTTTTTTTATTTTTCGATTTAATGTTTTACGTAGACAAGAATTTATATATCAATTTAGCAAAAAAATAAAAAAATAAAAATAAATGACCCTTTAGCTTAGTGGAATTCAGGATTTTTCTTTATTTCTTTCTTTATATCCTTATTTATTTTTCCTAACTAGAGTTAGAGTTGTGTATGCATTTATACTTTTTATTTTTAATTAGATATAAGCTTGCGTTGAGCGTTAAGCGTTTCATACTAAGCGTTTCATACTAAGCGTTTCATGCTAAGCGTTTCATGTTAAGCAATTCGCGCAAGCGTACTGAAGCCTCGTAAATGAGCCCCGTAAAAGAGCCTCGTTTTTTGAAGGTTTCACTTCTAACACGTGCAAATCTACACACATGATATTTTTTGGGTAGAATGGAATGCAATGAAACAAAGAAGAAGAAGAAACAGCGAAACGTTAGACCAATGAGAATCAGAATGAGAGGAAAGAAAGAGAAAGAGGAGGAAATGCAGCACCAGAACAGAACAGCACCCTCCTCCTCCTCCTCTTCCTCCTCTTCCTCCTCTTTTTCTCCCTTTTTTTTTTCGATGTCGTGTACTCGAGTACCAAGCCAGGCCTCAGGGGGTAAAGTCTAAGGGTTAGGAGAGGGGTGGGGGATGATGGGTTTTGGGGTGATGATGCGGGTATCGTGAATATGATTCGCACTCTTCTGCCTTGGCCCTCCCTTGTCGACGTGGCCCCCCATTGTCACCCCTTTTCACCCCTTTCCTTTTTTTTTGCTCTACGCTTCCGATTTGTGTACGATGAAAAAAAAAAACAAAAAAAAAAAAAGTAGAAGAAGCACAAGACAGAAAGAGACCGAACAAAAATGACGAGTAACAGGAAGAGTGAGGGAGGGAGGGAGGGAGGGAGGGAAAATAAAAAGGGTTGGAGTGTTGAAGAACAAGAGAGAGAGAAAGAGAGAGAGAGAGAGACAAAGAGGGGGGTGAAAGGTAGGGGGTTGAGAGAAAGATGAGGAGGAGGAAAACGAGTACCGGGTACAATAGGGGGTGTTGACGCGTGAGCTACCACTATCAACCACCCACCTACCCTTCTCATCCACCTTCCACACCCTACTACCTTTTTTTTATACTTCCACTACACATCCCTTTCTTGTTTTTTTGTTTTTTATTTCTTTTGTTTTATTTCTCTTCGTCTCTTTCGTTCGTTCGTTCGTTCGTTCGTTGTTTCCACCGTCAATTTTTTTTGTTTTGTTTTGTTTTGTTATTTTTTTCGTTAGGACAGAGACCACGGCAACGGGTGCATCGCATTGATTAAAACTCCCTGGTCGAAAGGCGACAAAGGGCGGAGGACAAGAAGAGAGAGACAGAATGTGACAGAGGGGATGGGAAGGAGAGAGGGTTGCAGCTAATCCCACGAAAGGATCGAAGAGAGAGAGAGAGAGAGAGAGAGAGAGAGATAGAGAATATTGTGGGTTGTTCACGAAGAAGAAGGTACGAAAATTCGCTTGGATAAGCAAAAATTTTCTGAGTCTCAGGCCCTGTGCAAGGGGTTAGGGTTTTACGATCGATCAAACATAATTAATAAAAAAAAAAGATAAATGATTAAAGAATTAGGGGAGAAAGAGAGAGACAGAGTGTGGTTTTTTTTTTTATTAATTATGGTATTAAGTATTATTATTATAAAAAAAAAGAAAAAAATGAATTAATATGAAGTGTTAGTTAGTTACAATGAGATAACAGATTGGTTATGGTAATAATTCTATTGGTTGTGGTTATTTTTTAATTTAAAAAAAAAAAATATAGAGTATATAATAATATATAATAATTTATATTTATATATAAATATATAATTTTATAGAAGTTTATTTTTTTTTTAAATAAAAATCACCTATTAATTAAATTAATTCTATTAATGTTCTTTATACTAACAAACTTAGTTTGCTAATTTAATTTAATATAAATATAAATGAAATCTTTTATCTTTCTAAACAATTATTAATTATAACAAGAACAATAAAATAAAATAAAATAATAAAAAGAACATGTATTGTAAATTGTTTATTACATAATATCATCGAAGAAGAATTAATTTAATATAAATATAAATGAAACGTTCTATCATTTTAAACTATTATTAATTATAAAAAGAACAATAAAATAAAATGAAATAAAATAAAATAAAATAAAAAGAACATATATATATATTACAAATTATTTATTACATAATACAATCTAAGAAGAAATAGAAACGTCAACGTCAAATTGATTTCAATCCTATCGAGATGTACTTTACATACGAGTATATCTTGTTACTAGGTACCATTACATTAATACGTTAGCAAGTAAGAATGATATAGTTATAAGACATATAAAAATGAGGTGGTGGTTGGTCAAGGGGGTTGGTGGACGCAAGGGGGAAATTGGTAATGTAAAAGAGACGAAGAAAGGAAGACACGGTGCGCAGAATCCAAGCCAACTCCACGAACCTTTTTTTTTATTCTTTCTATCTTTCTCTGTCTCTCTCTCTCTCTCACTCACTCATTCAGTCATCCGATTATTGACATCGATCCACCTTTTAACTTGCTTAAATGGTCTTCGTTACGCGTAGATTAAATTGGTCGTTGGAGGGCAAAGGACGTGGGCCTCCGTGTGGTTTAAAATTACGTTCGTGGTAAGCCCATCTCTAACAATAAGTCTAAACTCATGCGCACACGCGCGATTTCAAATCTAAACGATGATTAAAATTAATCCTAACTACTACTACTACTACTACTACTACTATTACATACTTTGTTCTCTTTTATATAGGTAATTTATCATCTAATCTCTCTCTCTCACTCTCTCTCTCACACACACTCTTTCTTTTGTTCGTTTAAAACGTTAAGTGTCACGTCAGTCATAAATGACTGACGATCAACTTCACTTCCAGACTAAATCAGCCATAAGTGACTGACAATGAACTTCACGTTAAGGCCGTGTCAGGCATCGGTGTCTGACACTCAACTTTTATATTCAATTCAGACACTCAACGTGGCCTGACAAAAATTTCCGTAAGAATTCACTTAGCGCACAATGCGTTAAAATATTTTTTTTTTTTTTTTGTTAAGTAAAAAATTAATACAAATTTATGTATGGTAATTTTTATTATTATTATTATATATATGTGTATTATAATTTGATTGTAAATTACTGAAAAATTTGGATACCATTTGAAACTACTTTCTCTCTCTCTCTCTTTCTATTCTCTATTCTCTTGAACTATTCATCAATTCTGTTTCGAAACGAGGAAATTCCTTTGGTGGCGCGTCCTTGGCCGTGGGAAAAAGCTGGCACGGTATCCTGGCTCGATCACCCTAACCAGGAAGTACCTTATTCGCTTGAATAATCTGCACCACGAAAGATCGCATAAACTTTTAGTGAAACTTCAAATTATGGACAATGTTGTACGTACTACCGCGCCGTATATATCCGGCATCTGCGTATACTTGTACGTGTGTTTTTATACGGTGACGTACTAAATACTAAATAAATAAATAAATAAATAAATGAATAAATAATAAAAAAGGTATGTAATTAAAAAGGGAATTCTTCTGGTTAACAGGTTAACACAGGTTAACAGGTTGAGCGTCACGTCAGCCATCGATGACTGACACTAGACTTTCAGTTTAGGCCGTGTCCGTCACAAGTGATTGACACATTCAACTATTTTTTCAATACAAAGTAACACCTGTGGTAGTAACATGTGTGTTGAAACCCTAACGCAACCCTGACGGGAATTTCCCTAATAATTCGTGCAACGCTCAACGTGTTAAGAAAAGAAAAAGAAGATGGATGGAGTGAGTGACTGAGTTTGGTGATAAATTTGTTATAGATAATCAAAAAAGAAAGTTTTTTTTTTGGTTTTGTTTAAAGTAGAAAATGTGGAAGAGGAAGAAGAGAAGGACGTGAGGGAGGAGGTGTGGGAGGTTGGGGAGGAGTGTCGAAGGTCACGGGATGAGGTGCGGCGATCGATCTAGCTCGTAGTAGTAATCGGAGAAAATCATTAACCTCGCCTAGGAAGCGCCTAGACGCGGTAGTTACGGGGAAAGGTAGTGGTTATGGTGGTGGGAAAGGGAAGGGAAGGGAAGGGAAGGTCGTCGTTGTTAGGGCGGAAGTGAGATAGAGAGAGGTAGGCACCCCACGGACGTCGAACGTCGACGGTTGTGGAGCAATTTCAACGGGATATTACGGTACCCGAGCCCCCGTGCTTGTTAACCGTTAACGCCGATCGTAAAACCCATAGACGTAGAATTCCATCTCGTAAAGTTGTATGAAAGACATTGAAAAAGACAAATATATATATATATTTATTTAATGATATAGAGAATTTGAGAAAGAGAGAAAGGGGATTTTTATTTTTGATTTATCAATGTTGCATCTTTGAGTGCACTGATTATTTTATTAATAAAAGGGAATAAAATTTAAAAGAATGAAAAAAATTAATAAATAAAAGTAAATGGAATAAAATTGGAGATAAACAAAAATAAAAAAAAAACACACACACACACGAAAATCTAACACAATTTTCACGCGTGAATTATCCTATCACAGATTTTACAAAAGAAAAGGTAAGAAAAAAGAAGCTGGATAAAGGGCAATAAATCTTGAGTCGAATCCCATAAATTCTTAACGATCATTCTTCTCCCCTACCTTCACCTTCACCTTCACCTCCTCCTCTTTCTACCCCCCTTTTTAAAAATCGTTCTTTCTTTTCCACCATCTTTCTCTCATTTTCGCTTAGGTTTCTATTTTTCCTTCTTATATTTTCTTTTGCACGTTCACTTTCCACCCCAACTCAACCCAACCCAACCCAACTCCTACTACAACACCCACACCTCTCTGGCCCAACTCGGTTTCTGTGAAAAAGACCATTTCTCTTGATTTCATTTCTCTCTACTTGGATTCTTCTCTTGCGTTAGTTAGAATGGTCTCTCGGTTAGGTTCGTGTGGCCGTAGGAACTTTGAAAACCTTAATCATATGGGCCTTCTAGCGCCGGCCATAAATATCGTCGATGCAAGCTCAGGGTTGGCTGGTATCCAACTTCGTTTAACCCCACCCCTCCATCCCCTCCCCCACTTAGACATCTTGGACGAAGACCACCGTTCCGTTCCACATTTAGCGGATTCTATCTCTCACTCTCTCTCTCTCTCTCTTGCTCTTTCTCTTTCTCTCTTATTTTTTCTATACTTTATTCTCCAATTTCTTCTTCTTCTTCTTTTTCTTCTCTTCTTGTCTTTCTTGAACACTCTCATTTATCTAATGTTCCCACTCTATCTTCTTCCTCGTTCTTCTTCCTCGTTCTTCTTCCTCGTTCTCAACCACGTGCTTTTCTTCTGGTGTGTTGTGCTGTTGCTGTTTTATTCCCATCTTTTTCTTTTTCGATTTTTTGTTCTTGTTCTTCTTCAAGAGTGTTCTTTATCTGGTGTTACTATTCTATCTTCTTCCTCATTCTTCCATGTGTTGTATAGTTGGTGATGTTGAAGTTGTTGTTGTAGTTGCTAATGTTGCTGTTGTTGTTGCTAGTGTTGTTACTGTTGCTGTGTTTTTCTTCTTCATCATCTGCATTTTACTCATCTTCTTTATTCTTCTTCATTTTCTTCTTGTTCATGTTCAACTTTATTTTCTTCATCTTCACCTTCACCTTCACCTTCTTTTTCTTCTTCTTCTTCATCTTCACCTTCTTCATCTTCACCTTCTTTTTCTTCTACTTTACTTTCTACTTCTTCATCTTCACCTTCTTTTTCTTCTACTTTACTTTCTACTTCTTCATCTTCACCTTCTTTTTCTTCTACTTTACTTTCTACTTCTTCATCTTCATCTCCTTTTACTTCAACTTTATTTTCTACAATTTCATTTTCACCTTCTCTTTCTTCTACTTTACTTTCTACTTCTTCATCTTCACCTTCTTTTACTTCAACTTTATTTTCTTCAATTTCATTTTCATCTTCTTTTTTTTTCTACTTTATTTTCTTCAATTTCATTTTCACCTTCTTTTTTTTTCTACTTAACTTTCTTCAATTTCATTTTCATCTTCTTCTTCAATTTCATTTTCTTATTCTACTACCTTATTTATTTCTACTTCAATTTTATTTTCTTCATCTTCATCTTCATATTCTTTCTCTTCTACTTAATTTTTTTCTTCACATCATCATATTCTACTTCTTATTCATCTTCATCTTCATCTTCATCTTTTACTTTCTCTACTTTATTTTTTTCCTTTTACTTTGGAAAATTTGACTTTATCTAACGTTTCCATTTAATGTTGCACCACGTGCTGCTGTTACTCTGTTACTGTCACTGTTGTATTCATAGTAGTAATACTTGTAATATTAGTGGTTAGTAGTAGTAGTAGTAGTAGTAGTAGTAGTAGTAGTAGTAGTAGTAGTAGTAGTGGTGGTGGTACTCTACAGGCCAGAGTTATTACATAATTTACGATCACCCGCATATTTTTGTAACCCTGCCAAAGAGAAGAGTTTACGCGAATTGGCACGACTTATCTACTTTCTACTCTACTCTAATCTACCTCTTTACAACAAGAGAAACACACCACATGAGAAACCTCATATTCACATATTTCATAAGATTCTAGTATTCCCATTAATCTTTTCGTAATTCACCATAAATATTTATATTTACTTATATCATTATTATTATTATTATTATTATTGATTCATCTAACAAGATGAACTAATATGATAATAATTTCTATGAATATATATTTTATCTTAATTATTATTCAAGGTAGACTTTTATTTTTTATTTTCTATCTCTCTCTCTCTCTCTATCTCTCTCTCTGTCCCATTTTTATAAAAAATAAAATAAATCTAACTCTTCTTTATAATCTACAAATTTCTAAAAAAAAAAAAAAAAAACAAACCCATTCATAAAAATAATATTGCAGTAATACTATAGATACTATAATTTATGGTGACAAGTATTAATGAATATTTATGATTAGTATTATACATTTAAACACTTTTACACACCATCAATGATTTATATATTATGATATAAATAATTTTAATACATAAATATTAAATAAATCATTCGTATATCGAATTTTAATTATTCAAACTAAAATATATATATATATATATATATATATATATATATATATATATATATATTTATATATACCAATATTAATATGAAACACTTGTTTACTTCTTCATTTAAAATTTAAGAATTGCATTAAATTGAATTAATTAAATCACAAAAGAAAAAAAGAGAAATAAAAAACAAGCAAAAAATATACAAAATAAAAAAAAGATTACCCTAATATATATATATATATGTTTGTTGTTACAACATTATTATGCATGGGACATTGGATGTTGTTAAAACGAAGTTTAACGATCTGGTTTGTTTGGTTTTTTTTTTTTTTGGTATATAATTTGGAGGGAAAAAAAAAACAAAAAGAAAGAAGAAAATTACACAAACAAAAACATTTGAAGTAACGTTGAAAAAGCAATAGGAGTGACGGATAATACTACGTTGGGTATTAGATTCGTGAGAAGAAGGGGGGCTGGTTGACACACGTGTGACACGTTAGGTGCGATAAAAGTTGTCAACGTGACGATGAAACGACGACGACGACAAAAAAGGACCGTCTGTCTGTTCGGTTGATTTTGTAAAAGTAGTTGGAGGAGTAGGAGTAGAAATAAAAAAGAGAAAGACCAAAAAAAAAAGGGTTGTGTCAAGAACCGGTGAAGAGGGGTGATGGTTACGTCAAAGCAAAGAGGGCCAGCCAGGGTTCAGAGGAAGAGAGGTGAATCAGACAGGAGTAACGTTTTTGGTGGAATTCTCGAATTCTGGTAACGTACGAGAAGGTGGGGTGAGGTGAGGTGGGGTGTGGGGAATTGGAATTCTAGACGCATTTATTCTTTTCTTTTTTTTTTTTCTTTCTTTTTTTTCTTCTTGAGAAAAGGTTAACGCAATTGGTAACAGGATTCCGTCGTCTTAATGGTGGTCGCAATAATTTTATTTAACATTTTTACCGTTGCAAGAATAGTCGGTGAGAATGAAATTGAAATGTGAATTAGAAAGAAAAAGAAATAAACAAAATGGAAAGAAGGAATTGTGAGGAGTCGTCAGGTCACATGAGTAGGGTGGGAGAGAGGGGGGGGGGGTTTCTTGTCCGTTCGATTGGTAATATTACATAACGTCAAAGTACGATTACACAATCGTGATTACACGTTACGCAGGAAACACAATCGGAGTCCCCAAAGCCCATAATCAGGAAGACCCACCCACTCACCCACCAGTTGGCTAGTTTGCTTATTCACTCACACACTCACTCACTCACTCACTCATTCGTATGCTTGGTTGGCTGGTTGGTTGGTTGGTAGGTTGGTTGGTTGGTTGGTTACTCATATGTATTCATGCATGCATCGGAAGACCGGTTGTTTGTTGGTGATCCTTGAAACGGTACGAAACTCGTCCCATGAAATACCCATATATCCTGAATCCTGTATCTGTCTTGTAAATCCTACAGGATAAGTTGAGCGTGAATTGTATGGGGTATGGATATTAAGTTGCTTCAAAAGATTCCTTTATTGATTTATATATATATGTGTATATTTATTTATATTAATTTTTATATTATTAATAATAATATAATACTGAAACAATGTTGACAACAAATTCGTGAGGAAATGATGTGTTATATTGTAATGCTAATTGAAAATTGGCACAAATTATGCGGGTTAGATAATATATTATATTTGAAATTGTATTATTATTATTATAACTTTTTTGTCTCATTCATTCACTCATTAATTCATTCATTCATCCACCTGTCCACCCATTCATTCATTCTTTCATTTATTCGTTTATTTGTATGAGTAATTGGCTTGAAATCAAATGACGAGGAACGAAAGATAAAGAAAGATGAAAATAAAGAATAAAGAATAAAGAAAAATACGAAGAAACGCATTGTAGGCAATGCAATGCAACGCAATGCAACGCAATGCAACGCAATGCAATGCAGGCAATATTATTATATATTTATACCGTCGACGTGTATTCTTCACAGGAGTGAAGTAATTTAGGTTCATTTAAGAGACTGACTACGAAGCGAGTACGCGACAAGCTGCAACACAGCAATAGGATGCTGCAACTGCAACTGCAATTGCAACAGCAGATGCATTGGCCCCTCACTCATGAAAACAGCTCGTTAAATAGAAAAAAGAAAAAATGAATGTACTCGTTAAACGATAAATTTGTATCTCCATGAAACCCTCCCCCTTCCTCCTCCTCCTCCTCCTTTTCCATTACCTTCTAAACCCACCCCCATTTTCTCATCTTTTAATTCATTTTTTAATCGACATCGTCATCGTTATCATCGTCACTTAAATTAAAAGGCAATTAATATCGGTGCAATTTGATTTGACAAATCAAATAAAAAACCACAAATAATTTCAACTATTGATTGAAAATACAAAATTGTTAAAGTGTAATACACACACTCACATATGTGCACACCATTGACACGACATTCTTAAATAAAAAAAAAAATAAATAAAAAGATGAAAATTTTGATTAAAATCTTTACCTTTTGATAAATAAAAAATTGCGTTAAGAAATATTTTGAAGAGAGAGAGAGAGAGAGAAAAAAAGAGAATAGTTTATAGTACGATAAAAAGCATCGAAGAAAATATAAAATGCATATTACAAAATCGCATGTAAAAGTTAATAAAAAAAAAAACAAAAAAAACAAACAAACAACCAAACAAAAAAATCAAAAAGCGAAAAAGACAGAGAGTGTGAGAGAGAGAGAGAGAGAGAGAAGTTTTATCAAGTAGAACTCAATCAACCGATCGAGAATAAATCTCTGTCCAGTAGATGAAAAACACCTATAAAAAACACACATAAAAAGCACACACACACACACCCACACACACCTTTATTAAACACTCTTTGATTATAAGCGTTATACAGGAAAGTTATAAAAAGAGAAGGGGTGACTATGACGGGGTGAGGGCGGGGGGTGGGGAGTATGGTGAATGTAGTATGATAGTAGTAGTAGTAGTATAATTCACAAACGAACGAACGAACGAACGAACGAACGAAACTCATGAACGAATAACAGAGACAGAGCAAAAAAAAGATAGAAAGAGAGAGAGAGAGAGAGAGAGAGAGAGAGAGAGAGAAAGAAAATGGTTGGTGGAGGGGATAAGAGGGGTAGTGGTTGATGTAGAAGGGGATTGAAAAGAGGGGAGGTAGAAAGGGTGGGGAGGGGAGGTAGAAGGGAACGAGAAGTCGTTCAATGTCAAGGTTACATGAGCGCACGCGCGCGCGCACGTTTGGTTCTCTGCGCGCGCGTGCGCATACTGAACATTACAGACAGAAAGAGAAACAGAAAGAGAAAAACAATGACAGAAAGAAAGAGAGAGAGAAAGAGAGAGAGAGAGAGAGATAGGTGAAAAGGGGTTAGAGAGAGATGGAAGAAATTGGAAAGGGATGCAGATATGAAGGGAAAGGGTGAAGAAAGGGATAGAAGGAAAGAGACTGGCTAGCCTTGGAGAAATCTTCACTCTAATGTAAGGGCTTAGGTAAGGTGTGGTGAGACGAGGGAAGGGGAGGTGAGGTGAGTTGGATTGGATGCATCTTTCTGGTGTTGTCTCGCAAACGTTTCTGATGCTCATCGAGGATACGCACGGATACCACCTTCTGCTACGAATAAGAGAAAAGGGATGAGAAGAGGATTTGAAAAGGTTGGGGTAAGGATTGAAAGGTAGAGGGGGGTTAGCAGAAAAAGAGGAGGAGGGAGGAAGAAGAAACCTTTATTTCTTTCTTACTTTCTTCATGGTTAGCCCTTTTTATTCTTGGTGTGGTTTTGGGATGCATAAATTCGTGTTGTTGATAATGGTTGTGGTAGTACACACATTTACACGTTTTTATAGATGAATGATAGATAGATAGATAGATAGATACGTTTGAAAGATTATTATAAGATATTATCATTTATTTATATGATTTTGTATTTATTTTTTAAGGGGTTTTAGTGGGAGGTAAGGGAGAAGGAAGTTAGTTTGAAACGATGGTCGTTGGTTGGTTGATTTCAAACTGTTTTATATTTTTTTATTTTATTTTATTTTTTTTTTAAGTGGGTGAAGTAATCGGAACGATTCATCATAGATTAGATAGTTTAGATTATTTATAAGTGCTTTCTTAGGGTGTACAGGTATATGTGTGTGTGTGTGTGTTGGGTTGGGTTGGGTTGGGTTGGGTTGTGTGTGCAAGGATGCATACGGTTTTTTTTCTTTTTTTACCTGCCGATGGATACGCTCGAGAGATCATCGGATGAGAACGATAACATCTCGGTTTAGTTAACTATACCTATATCTCTTTTTATCTTTTTATCTTTTTATCTTTTTATTATTTTGTATTTTTTTTTTTTTTTTTTTTATTCTGTTTCTTTTGGTTTCTTTCGTTTACAGTCAAATCGGTTCGGTTCGAATCAACCGTACCGGGGCAATCACGATGATTCATCGACGATTATTATATCCAGTCTTTATGTATGTGTGTTGGTAGTATTATTATTATTATTATTATCATTATTATATATTATTATTGTTATATTTATATCGATTTAACAAGTTTAACTTCGTTATCGCATTCTCAGTTATTTATGTTCACGTTTATTTTGATTTTGATTTTGATTTTTATGTGATTGTAATATTTTGATGAAAATTTATGTGTAAAATTAAATTTCATTTAATTTTGTAATATTTTATTTATATAAAAATAAAATAAAATAAAATAAAAATAATATATGCATTGTAGAATTAATAATTATTGTAATTAATAATTCAGTTAATTAATTGTAAAAATTACAAGAAGTGTTAATGACGTTTGTCATATAAAAAAATAATGAAAAAAAAAAAGAAAAAAAAAAACTGTAAAATATATTTTTAATTATTGATACAAATTGATATTTGTGTAATTGATTGATTTTATTATTATTATTATTATTATTATTATTATTATTATTATTATTATTATTATTATTGTTTCATTATTATATAAAATAATTTGTTATAGAATAGAACTTTATTTTGGAATAGAGTTAGTGTTGTTGGTGTGCAATTCGTTCTGTCGTTTACATTTTCGGTTTAAGTTCTTGCTATCTGGTATAGTGGTGGTAGTGGGTACTGCTGCTGTCAGAACCAAGTTTTAACTCACTTTTCGTTAAAGAAAGAACATTTCGAACAACCCCTTTTAGAAGTTTCGTAGCTCAATTTAAGTTAAAGTCTTGTTATAATACCTTGACGTCATATCGATGCTAGTACACGTTTTCTCATGCTACACGAGATTTTCATCTTGATACTTCAAATAATACATACATACACACATATATATAAATATATATATATATATGTTACAGGAAAATAAATAATGTATCATGTAATAAGAGAGAAAGAAATAAAAAAAAAAAAAAAAAAAAAACAATAAGAAAGATGCGAATAATAAAATGAATAATATTAAAATGATGAATAAAAATAATCATTTGAATGATGTTAGATTTAGAATTAATGTTTTTGTATATAAATAAATACTAAATAAATAAATAAATAAATACTGTAGATTTTAATGTAAAATGTAATACTGTAAAGAAATAATACTGTAAAATAAATACTGTATACAGAAAATATTAATATAAAATATATTAATTATATTAATAAATAATAATTTTTATTAAAATTACTATTATTATTATTATTATTATTATTTTTATATTTTCTATTAATTATTTTTATTATAATTATTTATATTATTACTTATATTATTTATATTATTATTATAATTATTTCTTAATAATATTAAAAAATATTAAATGTAATTAATAAAATTAAATTAAATTTATTTATTATTATTTTTATTAATATTAAATTAATTTTCTTTTTTATATCAACAAATATCTATTATTCTAATATATATATTATATATTATTAATATTTCAACGTTGATATAAATAAAAATTTATTATTTATATTTGTATCCACAATTAGAATAAAAAAAAAAAATAAATAAGAAAAGTTTAATAACCGTCTTAGAAGAAAAAAAAGAAAAAAACAAAAAGATCTACAAAAAGAAAAAAAAACCATCTAGTGTCTTTGATAAAGATTAATTTCCCAAACTGCTTTCTTTCTTACTTTCTTACTTTCTTTCTGCTTTTTTCATTCTTAAGGTAGTTCCTTCCTTAAAGGTCCCTTCTTCTTTTCGTAGGACGAACTTTTCGAGCCTTTTAATTTCTATTCTTCTTATTTCCGTCTGCAACTTTCGAGCCTTGGGCCAAACACGAATAAATGAGAGAAAGAAAGAGAAAGAGAAAGAGAAAGAGAAAGAGAAAGAGAAAGAGAAAGAAAAATTCGTTCAGCACACTAACCATTGGCTGCTGCTGCTGCTGCTTCTTTCTCTACGATTACTACAGTCCCTTACCTTCCACCCTTTTTCCTCTCACTCACTCTCTCTCTCTTTCTCTTTCTCTTTCTCTCTTTTCAAGCTTCTTCACCCCCTTTAACCTTCCCCACCTCATTTCATCTCATCTCATTTCATTTCATCTCATTTCATCTCATTTCATCTCATCTCTTTTCTTCACAAAAATATTCTTTCTCTTTCTAAGGCCAAGTTTTTACTGCTGGCAGTGCACTTTCCAAAAGGGCGGCCCTGTAGAGTACACACGAATGAACGAAAGAAAAAGAAAAAAGAAAGAAAGAATGAGAAGCTTGAGATGGCCACGTTTTACCATCGATAAAGAGGCTCGTAAAAGACGGGGGGGGGGACCATAAGATTGAGTCGAATGAGGAAGAGGGTGAAAGTTAGGGGTGTAGGCGGAACGAGAAAACGACTACGATTGGGAGACAATTTTTATACCATAAAACATAAATCCTGTTTTTGACTTAACCATTCATTATTATTATTATTATTATTAATAAACATTAGAAACTTAAAAGTTCATTGCCAC
The DNA here is from genome assembly GCF_049000335.1 of Polistes dominula. Lineage (NCBI taxonomy): Eukaryota > Metazoa > Arthropoda > Insecta > Hymenoptera > Vespidae > Polistes > Polistes dominula. The sequence goes on along the minus strand of NW_028301058.1, from coordinate 1,278,134 downwards.
AAATATCAAATCCCACCAGTGTTCTCGCCCCTGAGCTTGACCCCGTCCATTCGCAGTCTTCGTAGCCCATTTCTTTAAGATCCCGAACCAACATTGTCCTCCCATCTACGTCTCGGTCTACCCAATGGTCTTTTCCCGTTCGTTATATCAACCAGTATTTTATACACCGTTCGATTCACCCCCATGCACGCCACGTGACACCTGCCCATCTTAATCGGCGTGATTTTACGACGTTAATGGTGTCCAGTTTTGTTGTACATTAGGTGTATTTCTACGTTATGGGGGGGGGGGGAAGGATTTCTCCATTCACTCGTTTCCTCATCGCATTTTTACACCGAACATTTTACGAAACAACTTTATTATCGAAAAGTCTTCAATTTCTTTTGATACCGTAACGTAAGTGACACCACGTTTGACTACCATAAAGGACTACCGATAAGATGATTGTCCTGTATATTCTAATTTTCAAGCACCTAAACAACAACTTGACTAATTTATTGCTTCAATTGATTCACTTCTTAAGTTCTTGGTTTATGATCGATCCGAAATACTAAAAGTTGCTGACCCGTTCCTAAATTTTATCACAGACGACCAAAGTTCTAGTATTAGACACGTAGTAGTAGTAGTAATAGTAGTAGTAGTATAAGAGAGCTTATTTCTCGTTCTACTCTCAATTACTAAGAGTGAACGCATCGTTTAACCGGATTTTCTTCACCCATCTCTCTCTCTCTCTCTCTCTCTTTTTTCTTCTTTATTATCATCTACTTCTACTTCTTCTTGAATAAGTCGAAGGAACGTCTGGTAACGACGTCAAAGACGAGAACGAGAAGAAGAAGAAGAAGAAGAAGAAGTAGAAGTAGAAGAAGAAGAAGAAGCAAGAATGAGGAAAGGGGATGGGGGGGGGAGGTGAGGGTTGGGGAGAGGGGGGGGGATAGAACTCGAACAACTTTAATCGGCATACTACTCTACTGTGGGTACTCGTAAACGTCTTGTTCTGTCGTTTCAAACGCCGACTGTCATCCTCGTAAAAGTCGAAATAAGATTCGATATACAATCCTCCCCCCTTCCCCCTTCCCCCTTCCCCACCGATAGGATTGGGGTTTATTTCGTTGATCTTAAAAAAGAAGAAGAAGAAAAAAAAAGGGGTAAGACTTTATTTATTTCGTACAGCAATTCGAAGTTGTAGGTAGTAGTAGTTACTTTTTTTTAAAAATGATTTTTTAAACCTTGAAATTACGGTCATCACACTTCGTTCTGAAATTTATTGCGTTAAACACTTTGAGAACACTCAAGGTTTAATAATAATAAATTATTATTATTATTATTATGATTATTTTTATTTTTATTATTGTTGTTGTTATTGTTGTTGTTGATTTTATTTTTAAAAAATCGCAGATTTCTTTTATTGTTGGAAAAATAATTTAGTTTATGTCAAATGGTGTATAAAAATTTTTATGAACAATATGGGAGTGGTTATCTGTGCAGTTTGGTTGTGTTTTTGGTATTATTGGAATTAGGTTTGCAGATGGTTCAATCATCTGAAGATAATTTACAAAGTTATTATTATATTTATTATTATTATTATTTTTATATTATATTTATTTTATTTCTTTTTTGTTTTTGTTTTGATTTGATTTGATTTGATTTATGATTACGATAACATAGTATGTGTAAAGTATAATTAGTTATAGATATAAATATAATCCAAGATAAACGAGGAAATAAAATGTATTATTATTATTATTATTATTATTATTATTATTATTATTATTATTATTATTTTTTTATTTGATTTAATATTACCATATCATATATAAAAAAAAGTATTATTAGTTATTAATATAAAACGAGGTAAACGAGTGAATAAAAATTTCTTGTTTTCTG